>NW_026598098.1:0-58343 GCF_029784155.1 Uranotaenia lowii
TTTAAATTTTAAGAAATTTAGGATTATAAAGGCTGCCACTCTTACAGAAAACATTTAAAAAGTCTTAGTTGAAACCACTAATATCATTATCTTAGACGTTTATTTGTCTTTTATCCAATTTTTCCCCAATCAAAAATAGGCTGTTTTCTTCATCCAGTCGAAAAACCATGCCAAAATTTGACCACAAATTCAAGTTTCGGGGATTGTGGCTTTAAGAGTCCGAGATTGTTGATAAAAATTTGAACAGAGGTAGAAAATGCTTCAACAGCGGCACAACGAATTTTGATTCATTTTTCTACTGTATATTATTGTTTTAATCGGTTAATGTTTTACTAGTGTTCAATATCTGGTACCTGTTCAAGAACTAGTGCTTCTACCCTAGTTATAATCAAAGAGAAGTTAAACACAGTTTGTTATGTTGATAAAAATATTAATTTCAAGAGTTGGGAGTTGTAATTTTTTTTAAAGCTTCTGTATAGCTGAGGGCCACCCTATAAGATAACTGTAACGACTTGAAATTTAACCTTCCTTTGCGGTTAGGGTCTATATGACCCGAACTGTACCCTCTTGATGCGTTATCTCAGGAACGGTTAAAGCTAGATACATGAAATTTTCTGACTTTTCGTAAAATGTTGTTGAGCTCCTCAACAATTTCTCATTTTTAATTTATATTTTTTCGCATAGAGTTATCGGAGTCTCCCAGCTAAAGAAGACAATTAGCCGGTTAGGGTCAAATAGACCCGGATTTATCCTATGGATATCAAATCAAAACTTCTGGACCATTTTTAATAAACTGTGCCTTTTTTAAATCGTCTAGATGTCTGTAATTAGCTGGTTTTTAAAAATCAAAATTATGTTTTTTCTGTGGTCTTCAGAGATTGACCTTCAAGTAAAAAAAGTCGCTTAAAATGGATGTTTTACAACGAACATAAATCATTTTGTTGAAGTAGTATTGAAAAACTTTTGATTGATGTGATTTTAGATAGATTAGGAGCTCATATTTTATCAATAAAAGTACTTGGTTTTACAGACCCCAGCTGGTTATTTGAAAAGTTCCTGGAAAGTTTTTAATCTATGACTATAAGTTCACGAAAATCATGGAATTTTTAACGAAAAAATGGCTTTTGTGTTCAATTTCGTTTTTAATTGAAAGTGATTGATTTTTTTTTATGTACTGATAGAGTAACCATACTGCTTCATAGATTAAAACATATTGAGTACCAAATAAGAGATATTTCGATTTTTGCTTAACTGCTTTGTTAAACTGCGGACAACTACTCAAAAATTTTAAATTTATCCATCATATAATAATGTAAAAAATGATAATCGAACCTTCGATTAACTAAAGAATATGAAATCTATATATTTTGTCCATTTTATGTCGAAATTTCGCACGATGTACTCCGGAAATCTCTGATTAATTTTAATAATTTATCAGACCAGTTTTATGAATTTTTGCTGATGAATCAGTTAAAAAAAATAATTGTTTCAAGAGGAAAACCACTGATTTGAAACCAAAAACTTGCATTGCTTTAAATAAATCTTTGAACTGGCCAAAATTTAGCTGTAATAGTGAAATTTCGTTATTTGAACTAGGATGATCGATTTTGGTTGAAAAACGCCATCTTTTTTGCCCTTTTTGTCAATTTGTACAATTTTCAAACGCCACCAAAATGATAATAAATTTTTGATAAATCTTTATAATTCGATAGTGACATTAAGACAATTCCAAAATGATATATTTTATGAAAATCGGTTCAGTAGTATCTTCAAATACAGCAAAAATGGTAATCCGAGTTTTTATGACCCTAACTGTTTTGTCCTTTTTCAACCGTAAAGGAAGGTTTAAGAAAATGGTAAAAACTTGATAATTTTTTATTGAAAAAATCGAGGAAACATTTTTAAAATTTCTTACATGCTTTTTTTTGTATGCGAATTAAGTTTGACCAAGGTTGAATACATAGCTCGATTCTATGAACTAAAAGTTGAGTCAACTTTTGCTCAACTTGCGAAACGAAGTTCGAACTGTGAACTCAAAGTTGAGGGTGGCCACGGAAGTGCTGTTTTGAACCAATGCAACTTCATTTTGAGTTTGACAAAAAGAGCGTGTAACTTGATCAAAATGTAGTTTTTATCCATAAAATACCTACTATTGTATTTTTTTTATCAAACAAAGAAAAATCTTAATTTTATACAAGACATATACGAATAACAAAAAATAAAACCTGAATAAATTAGGTTTATTCTGGATATTTTCGAGCAAGGTATAAAATTTTTAACACTGAATTTTTTTCAGTTTCTTACAAACCCGCAAAAATTTTCATAGGAAATAGGACCAAGGAATTATTTTAAAGGTTTAGATAAAAAACAAGCTACACTCTAAACTTGTGACGATTACCCTTAGATATATAGGTATTTATCAACCGATTTTGTTTAACCAATTATAAAAAAAACCAATGAACATTTTGAAAAAGTTTTCTTACGAGCTTGAAGATCTACTTCGAGAAAAATATTTTCAATGAGAAAAAAAGTTGATGGTATATAAAATTAAGACTCTGTTTTTATTTATTCGTAAGTGCCAACATTCTGCCACAATAAATGAATAACTTATATAAAATTCCTATCCCAAGCTAAATTGGGTTCCATTTGCTTGTCAATTTCCAAGTCATTTATAATAAATTAATAAGAGACCTCCTGTTTAATAATCAAGAAAACGTTGCTCGTATCCCATCCCTTCTTTTCAAAACCTGCCCAATCATTTCTCGAGTTATTAAAAAAAAGTATGACAGAACCTCTGCCTTTTCAAGCTCCCCACTGAGAAGAAAGGAGGAGTCTCAAATTCTACTTTCTTGTAACAAATTTGACCCCATTTGCTTAAATGAATATAGATCGAGTTATGCAAAAATTTATGAAGGCCCCCCTCTTCCCTTTTTATACACCCACTCACTGGAGGGTTCCCGAATTATCATAGATACACTACTTGTATCAAAATACAATCCCATACAAAATTTGGTGCCTCTCGACATCTTTAAAAATAAACTTTTGTGATCCCTATTCTCTTACTATTTGTTGATTAGGATCAGGGGGGTCTTAACAACCATAGAATCATTTTCCGTATCAAAATATCCTCGTTTACCAAATTCAGTTTCATTTGATCGATTATATCACCAGTTTTGCAGCCCCCTCTCCGTTAATGTTTCTCTAATGAAAGGGGGAAGAGCTTCAAACCATCTTGGTGGGGGGGGGGGGGGGGGCATCCATAAAATACGTAACGCTTCTAGGGGGGAAGGGGGTAAACTCGAGCGTTACGGATTGTGACATAGGGCAGGAAGGGAAGTATGCTCATCGTTACGTAACGGTTTTTGAATTAAAATTTCAGTTTAATCGCAGCTATTTTTATGTTATGCAATTTTTGCAGAATGGCATGTAGGGGAAGAGAGGGCATAATGCCCACGTTAAGAAGAAAGCCTTGTTTCAGAGTACATTTGAAAAGATTAACTTTACTTTTTGTTGTTTGTCGAAATATGATAGTTAGAATAACTGGAAGGAGAAAAAAGGCCACAAATTTAATAAAATTTGAAGAGTAGGTTGAAAATTGGATTTCAATTTCAGTAGGGGCATAATGCGCATATGTGTGTACCCAATCGCGCCGTTTAACGTTTAATAAGTGTTTATTGATTCAAGTGCTTCCGAAAGTGTTTGCCAGGTAAAAAACACTTCTTTTCTACTTCACAGATGGAAAAATATATTGCTTCGCGCAATGCTGCCAGATATACTGAAATTCTTGTGTAAAGTTAATTAAATCTATATTAAATTTAGGAATTTTGAATATATTCGTTTATATTCAAGTTATGTTTTCCAAAACAACATGGAAATATCTTTAAAATTGTTGTGATGAAACTGCATATAAATTTATACAAATATGAAACATGCTTAACACTAAACATACCGACACTTTGTATATACCTATTCATACCGCGAGCGGTCAAATGACGGCAAACACCGTTTTCGCTAAAACTCCCTTGTTTCTCAACCGATTTCTACCAAATTTATAATTTTGAAAAGCTTATAATTCGACTCAAATATGTTTCTCAGACAATTTTCAGCTACAATCAATAACTTTAAAGTTATTTACAGTACAAAAAATTTTTTATGAAAAAACATGCTTCAGGACAAAGGTTGTAAATCAGTTATTAAGTGCTCGAAAAAATTTTCACTTAGTTCCTGAGAAAGCTGAAGATAGAAGCTATATGTTGCACATATGGAAATTTTTTTTAAAATTTTTCTAAGATCATGGTCACAAAAAATGTAAAAAAGTTGTGTAAAACTCGTACTTTTCAATCAATCAACTGCCAAAGCTGTTCCTGTTACAGTAGAAAATTTTGAAAAAGTGAATTGGAAAGTAGACGTAATTTGTCACATTTTTTCATCTTTAGATTTTTAAAATACTAAATACATAATTTTTGACGGCTTTTCAAAGGTAGTTGTTTTGCGAACTTTTTATGAATCTGGATTTTCTGAGACAATCCCTACACCCAAACTCAGCTTTGAACTGGATTTTGAGTACGTTAACGTAAGGTTTAGGCAATAAAACTATATGCAAAAGAAAGCAAATTTCATGCCGGTTCTAGTGATGTAACTGCATTGGCGGTGCAATGCTTTTCAAAAATATAATAAATATATTTCTGAAAGTAAAACTAGAAAATTTGAGCTAATGCTCGTTTGTTTTTTCGTTTCTTTTCATCCGTCTTCGTGTGCAAAATAGCTTTGAGATATTACCACCCACTGCGCCCGTCTGCCAAGCAACAATTTGTGCTGACTTCTCAAAATTCAGAAACTAGTTCACTGTTTTATTTATCATATTTTTGCCAAGCATTGCACCGCCAATGCAGTTACACCACTAGAACCGGTATGAAATAAGCTTTCTTTTGCATATAGTTTTATTGCCTAAACCTTACGTTAACGTACTCAAAATCCAGTGCAAAGCTGAGCTTAGGTGTAGGAATTGTCTTAGAAAATCCAAATTGATAAAAAGTTCGAAAAACAGCTACCTTTGAAAAGTCGTCATAAATTATGTACTTCGTATTTCAAAAAATCTAAAGATGCCAAAATGTGACAAATTACGTCTACTTTTCAATTCACTTTTTCAAAATTTTCTACTGTTACGAGAACAGCTTTGGCGGTTGATTGATTGAAAAGTACGGGTTTTACACAACTTTTTTACATTTTTTGTGGCCATGATCTTAGAAAATTTTCAAAAATTTTTTCCATATGTGCAACATATAGCTTCTAACTTCAGCTTTCTCAGGCACTAAGTGAAATTTTTTTCGAGCACTTAATAACTGATTTACAACCTTTTCCCTGAAGTATGTTTTTTCATAAAATTTTTCTTGTATTGTAAATCACTTTAAAGTTATTGATTGTAGCTGAAAATTGTCTGAAAAACATATTTGAGTCGAATTATAAGCTTTTCAAAATTATAAATTTGGTAGAAATCGGTTGAGAAACAAGGGAGTTTTAGCGAAAACGGTGTTCGCCGTCATTTGACCGCTCGCGGTATGAATAGGTATACCACATACGTTATTCGAAAACCGTAACACTTAAAAAAAATTTAAAAACGCAAAAATACTTGCATTTCAAAAACGAAAATAGTCCTGTCGTTACATTTGCGAAAAAACAATTATATAAGGCGTAATCATCGTTTAAAGTTCAAAAACCGTCATTTGACCGCCTCCGGTACGTTTAGTGTTAAAGATAAACGGACATGGCGCGTTTTGCCCCACCTAGACCTGTTTATTAAAAATCGTTCAAAATAACAGAAAAAATAATCGAATTAGAAAATTTTTCGTTTTGTGATGATTTTAAAGACCAATGTTCATAATTGTAACATATGTCAGGTTTTTTTTTGCCGATAGATGCCGTAATTCCTTACGAAAGTCAAGGAAAAAATTGCAAGGAATATGGCTTGAAAAATATTTTTGGATTTTTGCAGAGATTTATCATACATTTGATGCTAATTTTTTGTTCAAAAGGTTTCTACTGTTAATTAGAAGGGAATAACGTAAAGAAATTTTAAAATAAGTGTATAACTAGCTAGATATCGCAGTGGAGCGTTTTGCCCACAATGGGCATTATACCCCCAGTTCCCCTAAACCAAAATCAATTTGAAATTTGTAAGATTTAACATTACTACCGAAATAACCGTTGGAAAACCGAATATTAGCTACATATACCTCCAAGATCTCAATTCAAGCTTAAGACGGAAATTTTACTATTTTTTTTCTAAATTGGTTAAAAAAGTGCAATTTTGATTATTCAGACAAAAATTACCAAGTGGAGTATATTTGGCATAACATATTAAGCTCCTTGAACAAAATAATGTAAACAAGGTAGATCATCAGTTAATAACCCTAGAGCAATTCGTTATAAGACAATCAATTTATTTTATAAGAGAGTTTACATCAATGAGTACTAAGAAGCGATTTGGATAGATAATAATTCCGTTTTGAAGAACGTTAAAAAGTTTTATGTAAAAATCTTTTTTAACCTTCGAAAATCAGTATTTTAAAACTTGAGAATATGGGGGGGGGGGGGGGGTAATCAACGTTATTTTCATAAGAGGGTACGTCTAAGCGTTACAATTTGTGACTTAAAAAAGTACACTTTTTGCCTTACGTAATTTATGGATGCCGCCTTGGGAACATTTCGTTCACCCAAATACCCTCCCATGTCAAATTTGAATCCTCTCACTTGAACTGTTATCAAATATTGCAAAAATTTGTAAGGTGGTGGGGCACCTGTCTTTCCATTCTCCCAATGCAAATCGGGAGGAGTTTCAAACAATCATAGAACCTTTTCCCATATCAATATATTCTCCGAAGCTAAAGCGTAGTTCTTTTAGAAATGGGACAGTAACGAATGCGCGTATTTATAAAACCATTCGTTTGATATAAATATTTTCAATGAAGGAAATGAAGGTAATCTTATGATGATTCATGAAAAAATGTGGAAAAAAATATTTATCGTTTTTTTGTAAGAAAAAACTTTACTTTATTCTTGGAACCTCCCATCGGCCGGCGCACACTTTTTTCAGTCATGATATTGATAAGTTTTTCAGACTTATACTTCGCTCAATCTGTAATTTAGGTGCATGCATCCTCCTCCTTCAATTTTTGCTACATTTTGAACCAATACTTCTCTTTTAAAAAAAATGATACAGCTGTTTCGAAATTAACAAATTGGATTATTTTTGAGCCACTTTTTTTTAGCCTTTTAATGGAATTTCTGCTGGCAAAATCTAACAATAACGAAGTAAAACCATCATGAGATTGAACTTAAAAGTATAATCGGTTAGCAGTGTTCGGCATCGCTAACTGAAATGTTAGCGGCGCTAATTAGATCGCTATCTCGGTCAAAGTTAGCGATCGTTAATTAAAACCGCTATATGTTGCGTTGAAGTTATCGATCTTTAATAAAGCGCTAATCGCTAATCGTTAGTAGAAAATTTTGAAAATAATAAGCAATAATTATAAGCAAAACACAAATTTTGCAGCCATCTTCAATTATAATATTGACTAGAAAAGTTGTTAAATGATATCAGTAGGGGCAGTTTTCGTACTTATTTTTGTTATATTTCTGTCCATATCAGTCCACTTTTAGTTTTAGTTAAAGTATTTGGTAGAAAGTAAAAGGAAAAAAAAATTAATCAGAATTTTTCAAAATATTCACCCGTTTTATTAATTTTTTTACATCAGTAAATGCAAGGATCCTCTCTAGGTAGATGTTTTGTTTTTGTCCGAAATAGTTTTTCATCTTTTTTTTATATTAATGTTCAAAAGACTGATTGATTTATTGACTTATTTTGTTCTGGAAATCTCAATTCCGATCTCTTTTATATTCGAAGAGGGCTTATGCTTAAGAAATAAATTCAAATGAAGACAATTCAAAAAGACTCTTATTCCTATGATTCCAATGAAAATCGAGATCGGAATAGCTTCTGAAATCAATGTTTAACGAAAATTTATATACAGTACCGTTCATAATTGTATAGAAATTGGAAGCACGCGCACTGTCACTTCGACTTTGAACTTCCATAACTTTTTACTCTGATGATATTTTCTTGATCAAAATTTTCTGCGTTAGATAGATCAACTATCACACTATTATATTACAAAATTGGAGCTTTCTGGAGTTTTGTGTGGCCTGAGATATAGTAATTTCTACGAAAATAGGACTTTTTGGACTTTTCTCATACATACTGCCATATCTCAGGAACTACATTACATTTTTTGTTGAAATTTTGCAGAGTGATTGTTGAAATATAAAAGTAAGCATGTCTGAAGTTTTGGAAAGTTTCGTTTTGAAAGTTGATTTTTTTTCACAGGAGCAGAATTTTGACAAATTATTATATCTTATATATAAAAATGGAGACGTGTTTTCTTTGTAACAACATTACGTTTGAATGGTCGGTCGGAATGAAGTGGAATTTGGTATCCGACGGTTTTTCGGGCGATGGTTTGTATAAAAGTTTCAAGGATCTCCCCTTTTTATGGAAGGTGGTCCCAATACAAATTCAACTTTATTTGTTACGACTTCCATAAGAATCTATTCGCGAGCACGGTGCAGTTAAGGACGTTGTAGATGTAATTAAACATTTATTTACGATTTATACTTTAAAGGGTGATACGGTCAAAATTTGGTCAATATCAACTTGACGTATTTCTTTCAATTTTGCATTTAAAAAACCTGAACATAACACCCCTCATTTTGAAGATGTGTGTGTGTGTAGAATGTTGCTCCTATTTTGATTTTGGAATTCACTCTTCAGTTGTCAAAATGCCGTCCAAGGAAGAAGAGCAGCGTATCAGAATTTTGCTCGTGCATCGCGAAAATCCGAGCTACTCGCACGCAAAGCTGGCAAAATCGCTAAAAGTTGCCAAATCAACCGTTACAAATGAAATCAAAGTGTTTGGGGAACGTTTGTCGACAGCCAGGAAGTCTGGATCGGGGGGAAATCGAAAACCGGAAGCCGCTGAGACAACAAAAACGGTTGCTGGTAGTTTCAAGCGAAACCCTAACCTCTCTCTCCGAGATGCCGCATATAAGCTGGATGTATCGTCTACAACCGTGCATCGAGCTAAAAAAAAACGAGCCGGACTATCGACTTACAAGAAGATAGTGATTCCAAATCGCGATGATAAACAAAATACGACGGAAAAAGCGCGATCCCGGAGGCTGTACACGACGATGCTGACGAAGTTTGACTGCGTGGTAATGGACGACGAAATCTACGTCAAAGCCGACTATAAGCAGCTTCCGGGACAGGAGTTTTATACGGCAAAAGGAAGGGGAAAGAAAGCAGATATTTTCAAGCACATGAAACTGTCAAAGTTCGCGAAGAAATATCTGGTTTGGCAAGCCATCTGTACCTATGGCTTGAAAAGTAGCATTTTCATAGCTTCCGGGACTAGCAATCAAGAAATTTTCTTGAAAGAGTGTTTTGAATAAACGTCTGCTGCCTTTCCTGAAGAAACACGGTTGTTCTGTGCTGTTTTGGCCGGATTTGGCATCTTGCCATTACGGTAAAAAGGCCATGGAGTTCAGTTCAGTTTAAGGCAAACTGGCTTTCTGCGGCGAAGAAGGTGGACAAGGTGGCTGTACAAAATCTGATGGCAGGGGTTAAGCGTAAGGCCCGGCAATTCGGATTTGGAAAAGCGGTAGCCTAACTGAATATTTTTCCTAAATTTTATACTAATTAAACTTGAAAAAGAAATTTAATTCCAAACCACGAATACACACTTCGTAACCAGGCCGCCCTCACAATTGATCGACCGCCTACTGAAATGGCTCGAAAAGCATTACCATACTATAGTAAACACGTTTACAACAATCTTCCTGCAATTCTCAGGGAAGAAACGAACATCAAGAAATTTAAAACAATGCTGAAGCAATACATTAGAACCAAGATAGAAAGTTACTTCAACTAATTAGCTCTTATGTTGAAGTACCCGATGACTCATTACTGTGAGCCATAGCCGATAAACGCTTCCTTCAAAGAGATTTATCTCACTGGAAGCAATGTGAAATACGCACTTCCCATCATTTTTTTTTTTTTTTTTTTTGTTATCATTCACATGTCCAGAATTGCCAAAACCTACCCTACAAGCTATAGGGTATTTCATAGTTTTTGTCGTTCATCAGAAACCATCTGTCCCATAGCCTCGGTACCGGCTATACAGCTTACGAGCTCTGAAACTAGCAAACAATTGTTGTTTGAGGTCAGGTTTTTATCATTCATTACTAGGAAATACATTCAGCTTATCGGAGAAATTTTTTTTGGACATTTCAGCGATCTATCCTTAGTTTTTTGCTTATTGAAAATTAAAAATGCTGGTAAGACACTTGACTTCCCTAATGACCCTTAACCGTAGCTACCGATCATATGCTACATTCCAATGCTTGAATTGAACTTTGTGGACGTTTTTGATAATTTTTTCATACTTTTCCACCACTCACACACAGTAATTATTTGAATAATCAACAGTTTTGCCAGCTATCGTTTGATAATGATTGATTTTGAGGGAAACTGTGCAAATTTTTTTTTTCTTTTTCTCTTGCATAGCAAAAATTTCTAAAAAGGCGTGAACTTTAAATTTTGAAAAAATTAGCTCGGATAGTACTTTGCACTGGCAGCAAAATGCATTCAAAATTTTGAATGTCCCATTACTAGTAAACGAGCTATTAGTAAAAGAAAGTGTCCGATTTCTAAAAGAACTATTCTTTAATTTGTTTCCATTTGCTCGAATAGTTAACAAATATTGCCACCCTCCCCCTTTCAATTTCCCAACTGAAAGAAGGGAGGCGTCTCAAATAATCATTGAAACATTTCTCGTATCCAAATATCCTCCCATGCCAAATTGTGTTCTATTTGCTTGATTAGTTTTTCAGTTATGTGAAATATTGTAAAAAAAATGACTCCTCCCTCTTCTTATCTTCCTAGTCAAAAAAAAAAAACCGGTTCAAATAATCATAGAAATATTTTTCGCATTCAAATGCACTTCCACGCTAAATTTGGTACCATTTGCTTGATAGGTTCTCGAGTTATGCAAACATTTGTCTTTTATTTGAGAGACCCTCTCTTCCCTTCCTGTGAGAAGGAGGGGTATCAAACCATAATAGAAACCCTTCCTGGACTTAAATGCACCCACCTGTCAAGTTTCACGCAAATCGGTTGAGAAGTTTTCGAGTCTATAAGGTACAGACAGACAAACAGACAGACAAACAGACAGACAAAAATTCTTTTTCATATATATAAATTTATTTTAACTATTCATTTGCCTCAATAATCACCCTTCCTCCTCACCACATTCACTTAACTTCTCAGTTCAAAGTTACAAAAAAAGGATTTCAAATTTGTATCAGCCTTTTCAGAATGCCTATTAAAAATTATTTTATGATAGTCTTTTTTTAGAAACACGCTTTGTCAGTAATACTTCATGCTCAAAACGTCTATTAATCCCACATTTGCAGAAGTTTGCAGTTGCTAATCGAACACTAATAAAATGCAAATTTCGTGCCAAACATGGCGTGAATTATCATCATCGGACATGGAATTTCTCAACGCGAACTATCCATTGCAAAGGCAACGAAGCTTCGAAATAGATAGGTACGAAACTATAAGTCCGATATGGCCAAGGATAGCGAACACGATACTCCGTACTAAGCACCCTGGCTCCGAAAGTGAGAGTTCCGCAATCAAACAAAGTGATTATTAGTTAATCACGCCCGTTCGCCCGGCCAAAGCCAACAGCATTGTTTCGCCATAAAATGAACATCACATCGTTTTAGAAGAAGAGCAGACAAGACAAGTGGAGGGTGCAGTTTGGCCGGCATGTTCCATGGCCAGGTCAGGTAATTCACGCGTACGCCCCCAGTTTGGGATGCCGCAAGATTTGAAATTCCGACCACCATGGCTCAGTTTAACACGTCCGGAACTTAGTTACAGATTACACGGAATGGTTCCGCAAATGTTTCTCCAGGAGAGAGGAGTCAGCCTTCCTTGGTCATCCCTTTCCTCGGCCAGCCAGCCTTAACCACTTGCTCCTAGACTAAAGTGGCAATTGCATTTTCTTGGTCAGTCGTGGGTTGGAAAATGCTGCTGCTGCTGCTGCTGCTGTTGGTCTGTTTGCTGCCTTGCTGGCTAGATGGCTAACGACTTGCCGGAGGTTTTCTCTCGTCGATGATGGTCCAGCAGATATGAGCCAGAAAATGGACTGGAACGTGATCTTCAGCATCATCATCTCGATACGAGCGGACGCCCCATGTGCACATATTGATAGAAGCACATGTGCGACGGATGATGGGCTGCTAGAAGTGCTACTAGCTAGAAGAACACGAACCGGGAGCAAACTTGTCTACAAATGCGACTAAAGAGGCGATAAATCGACATCCATTTGGGTTCGAAACCACACCGCCTCGGTCCGAAGGGCAGACAGAGAAGAAGCGTACGTGAGAACTGGGAACCTGAAGCTTGGCCAAATCGGTGACCCAGAACCTGTCCTGCCGGGCATTTGCCGTATGCCGTCATGTGCTCCGGCCGTTGTTGGTTCGACCCCTTACAGCTGATCTCGCAGCTGCTCGGGTATGCTAAGGGGGCTTTGAGGTCTTTTTTGAATATTTCGAAATCGGTTTTCCCGATTGTTGAAATTTTAAATATATTTTGAGACAGAACATGCTTTAGGAGGGAATTGAGGGCAAACAGTCATTTTACAATTTTCGAAGCGTATGGTGGTGGCTAAAACAGCCTTTATTTGATTGGTCGAGAAATCAAATACAGGATAGTTATCAATATTTTCCTTAATTATTTAAAATAAGGGCAAAAACAGCCATTGCTCTAATTTCTGAAGTGTTCAGTGGTTTAAGCAGCCTTTATTCTATTCCTTGAAAAAAAAACATTTGATTTCATTCGGCTCGAAATTATTAAGTCTAAAAATGCTTTTTTATGCATTTTTTAAAGAAAATTGGAAAATTGGGGATCAAAAAAGCATGTGAACTCCATTTGTGTGCTGTTACGGAGTCTTAAACTATGCCCAATTGATTCTTCAATACTTCTCACTTAAACCTCATCCATTCCTGAAATTTTTACCTGTGACACTGCCTAGAGTGTCAACGAAAAAACAAACTTCGGATAAAAGACTGTAGATTAGTCACGAAATGCTAAAAAAATAATTTTATGCCATAGCTACACTTTGCACATTTTGATTTTTTTTTAAATTGAAATAATCATCAACATGACCAAAAAAATGTAAAAAGTGGTGTAAAACCGTACATTCAAAGTAATATTTTTATAT
Source organism: Uranotaenia lowii (assembly GCF_029784155.1). Lineage (NCBI taxonomy): Eukaryota > Metazoa > Arthropoda > Insecta > Diptera > Culicidae > Uranotaenia > Uranotaenia lowii. The sequence goes on from NW_026598098.1 coordinate 13,350, forward strand.
TTATGAGACATTTTCCACCGTGACGTGAAATCGCTTTTCCGAACTTTTCTGAGCTACTATCATTTTAGAAGTCAACCAATTGACTTGAAAATGAAAAAAAAATGTTGCAAACGGTCGCAAATTCAATTTTCTTTAAAATGAATATAATTTGGTCATTAAAAAACTGAAGTTGTTTTTTGTTGTGATCGATTACTTTTGTCACGTGCATTCACGCTAGAATTAACCATTTTTGACATCAGTACATACAACTTTGATTTCCTGTTCTCTCTGTGTAAATAGAATATCAGTGTCTTGAGAAGATTTGTAGAAAAAAAAAACCACAACTTGATGTGCGTAGCTTCTCGGTTGAAGAATAACGAACGAAGTTATGCTTATTTGAAGTTGTTACGTGAATTCACTCAGTTTCAACAGAAGAGGATAGTTGACTGAATTCACGTCACGAAATAACAAGTTATTCTGAACCATTCTTCAGAGCATTCAAATTTCATATGCACTTTTAAAAACGATATTTGGTTGTTGCGACTTTTACAATCATAAATTTTCAGTATCTACACCTGATTTTTTTTCCTTATTTTGATTGGCACTTGAATAGCAACATATTGAGGGATCAGACGTTAAAACTACTACTTTTTGTTCCTCACAGTCTTCATTTACAGATTCACCTGAAAACAAAAATTTATTTTTGAAAGTTTTTTGTATTTTTATTGGAAAATTACAAACTTTGAAAAATAAAAGACAAAATTATGTTCATTTTGTAAAAATTCGACTAGAGGGTCAAAACAGTTTTCAGAGCATATTTTTCGTATGAAATTTTACAAAAATTCAAATTTTGTGACGTGAATTCACTCATTCGCGCTGTTGTAACTCAGCTAGATTCCAACCGATTTTTATAAAATCTTCTTATCATTTTCAAAAATTATCTATTTTTTTATGTCAGAAAATCTCAAAGTTTTCTCGATAAGTTAAAAAGTTCCCTTTTGTTGTAAAATTGAAAGAAATACGTCAAGTTGATATTGACCAAATTTTCACCGTTTCACCTTTTTAATCATAAATACTCTCATTCGACCGACAGAATGTGATTTAAATGAAAATTAAAGCACGAAACTTTTGTACGTGTTTATTTTGTATGAAAATATTTTCAAATAAAAAATGTTGAACATTAAAAATCTTGAGTGAAACAAAAAATGCATCCAATTTTGTCTGCATCTTATACTTGTATTACAACCTAGTTGATGTAGCAAAAATCAAATTTTTTTTGTTTGCTCCGATTCGAGATGTAGCAGCACAAAAATTGATTAATTTTTACACAATAATGCTCCTATCTTCAAAAGACAATAAGATAGCAAAGTTCAGTTTTCGAGAAAAAGATGCGTTTTGTTGTGTTGATAAATAGTTTAGAACACGTCAAACTTGTAGAGCTGCTATGAAAAAGTAAGAAGCAAAGTATCGTTTTATTCGACACAACCTACTTTTTTAATCTTAAAAAAATCATAGAGCGAAGTCGTTTCCTTGCACGACTTTGATATGTTCAGCAAAGTTTCTTCAAAAGATACAATCTATAGCATGGGTGGCCAACATTTTCAACAGGCGAGCCAAATTTTAAAAATAAGGTTATCTGACGGGCCAAGAAATTCAAATTGTTCTTAAGTATAAAAAAACAAATAAAAACTAAAAACGCTATGAAGAACACTTGCCTGGGTCACATCGAGTATAGATTAAAGGGGGGGTAGGGTCTTACACTTTCAAAAAATCAATTTTTTTATTTTTTTATTTTCTTATTGTAAAACATTTCAAGAATGTTGTGTCAAATTTTCAAGTCAATTGAAGCAAAACTGTAGAAGTTATAGGCCTTTATCTCCTCCTATCTAATACTGCAAGAAAGCAAGAGCAGAAACTTCAAACGCGTTTTTCTCGAAAGAACATTTTGAAGGCCGTGGACATTGTCATTTGTAAACTACTTATCCGATTCTTTTCAAATTTGGAACATCTTTTCTAGATATAAAATAAAAGACCCCAAAGTTGTTCTTTTTTTTTTACTTTGGGGAGATTTTACAGATAAAAAATGGCGGATTTTTTCGTGAAAAATCGGAGTTTTTACTTCAAACAGCCACATAAATTTCATAATTTTTTTTTAAAGTTAAATAAAAAAGTTGGGGTCTAGAAAAACAGCTATTTAAAATATTTTGCTCTGATTTTTTGACTTCAGATGATTCTGTGCTGAGATACAGTGTCCACCGCAAATCCTGTTTTCTAAAAGGCATCCTCGAAAGGGCTCCGTCACCGGCTCATTTTTCAATATTTTTCTAAGAAAAAATTACTAAATGTTCTTTTAACAATGCTTTGTATAATGCAAAAAATTTGAATACATTTGTTTGAACGATAGCTCTAGAAAAAAATCGTGAAAATGGTGTTTTTTACCCGTTAGACCCTACCCCCCCCCCTTAAGCTTGCCAGATTGCCCGATTTTTCCTGATTTGCCCGGATATTCATTAAGCACAGAATTAGGGAAAGTCCGGTCCTGCCCGGTTGCCCCAGATTTCATTTTAAAAAGCTTGGAGTTAACCCGGATTTATATACCATTTTAGCCCAATCAAACAAAAAAACGATTTTTTTTGTAAACACATTTTTTATGCGTAGAAATTATTCCTGAGTTTTGAATTTTGAAATCAAATTCCTGGATAAAGCCAGTTTTTTAGAAAAAATATCCCATATTTGTCCAGCCCGGATACGTACTGAAAAATATCTGGAAAGTTAAGTATCGATTCGTCTTGATAAGTCATTTTTGTTAATTGCATATCTTAACAAATTTTGCTCCATTTGCAAAATAGTAGAAATATGACGTACCGACTTATGTATGTACGTCATTTTTTTCAAGGCATTTAAATCTCGGCATTTAGTTCAATCGGTTTATTCATCACAGAAATGTCAAAAGGCGTGACTACAATGTACGTTTAGTCATTTGGACATTTTATGGTCCACAAATTAAAAAAAAGACCGCCCATTTTCCAAAGTTTTGAAGATCGTCGTACTTTTAAGAAAAATTTGATTCAGAAATAAAAAAAAAAACACACAGAATCGAATTGTTGAAAAGGTAACGATTTTTCACATTTCAAACTACATTTGATGGGTTTTTCGGATTAAAATAAAATATAACATACTTTTACATTCGATAAAAAAAAATTCGAAAAATCTATGGAAAATGATAACATCAATTTAAAAGCGTGTTTTCTCAAAATAAGCTTTCATGCACTTGTACCCCTTTGGCTCACATGGACATCAAATAATATTGATTTTTCAAAGAACGGACCTCTATCTCAACTTAAACTAACTCTTTTCAAATTTTCAAGTATCTCGATTTGGCTAGTGTATTTGGAAAGCCTCCTATAAACAGGATGAATACAAGTTTGATTCTTTTATAATCATGAAAAAGTCGTTTTTCTGTTTAGTTTGTCAGTAACAAACGGGTTCTATTTAAAGTCTACTACCCAACTGTAAGTATTTTAAATTAGTATCGTCAAAAAAAAACTTGAAATTCTTTCAAGGTTTTAATTACTGATGTATATAAATACAGAGCAAGACGCCAATTAAAATATATTTGGATTCCGTTTAATTTTCATAAATATACCCTTTTCTGTTTAGGCTCAGCAAACAAAACTAATTGCAAACAAATACTGAGCAAACTTTCGATACTCCTATCTTCAAACGACAATAAGATGTGTTGTGTTTGTTGTGTTGATAAATTGTTTTGAACACGTCAAACTTGTTGAGCTGCTTTAAAAATAGTTAGAAGTTACATAATTTGCAAAAGTTAGAAAATTTGGATGGATGAACGAAATGGTTGTATTTAAGTTACGAATGTTCCAACTATTTATCTATCCAAACTCTTCAATATAAAAACTAGAGTCCGCTTGATTGCTCTTCTTACCAAAACATTGAACATACCAAACATTGAAAAATGTGCGATGAAATTTACAAATAATGTGTCAAATACCGTAATTTTACGTTGTGTCACTTTTGTGCGTCCAATTTGGCAGAAATTTACATAATTGATAATGTAAAACTATCTTGAAGATGTTTATTAGTTTTTTTTACGAAAAAATACAAAAACTGACATTAAGTAGCCGCAACTTATTTCGATTTAGAGTATTTGTAGCCTGGACAACATATTTTGTATGTGAAAAACAAATTTTAAAATTGTTTTGATAACTTTTGCAGCAGTTTTCTATGATTTCTTAGGATGAGCCATACGACGTAATGATGTGTTCCTAAAATCAGAACCTTGTAATGTAAATGAAAACAATTACACTAGTTTAGAGCATTTTTGAACTTAGTAAACTGAAATGTGAAATCGGGCGCTGAATCCGAAACTGGAATTCCAAAAAATCTCAGTAGAACCGTTTTTGAGTTATACTCCAAATATGAAATTTCGTTAAAATAAAAAAAGTTCTTGTACTTAGATTAAAATATCTCGGACGGCATAACAGTAAATTGAAAACCCTCTTTTGCATATTGAAAATGAATAAATTTCTATCGTTTATCTGAACACTGTTATTGCGTATGACCAACAGTATTGTTTGTATTAGTGACTTTATGAAAGAAAAAAAAATATAAAAAACGCATTTTACAGAGAAAATTTTGTTTAAGCGAAAGTTTTGGACTCAATGGTAACATTTAAAAAATCTGGGGCGGGATTATGGAACTCGAAACAATCGAGTTTCGTTCGATTCGACCAACTTTGACATTACCGATCTCGATTCGAATGGAACGTTTCGAGATGATCTACTACCCGATTTACTCAAAATCTAATACGTTAAAATTTAGAACTCGAACGAGATTCGTAATACTGATTCTAATTCGATTCGAGTTCAACTCGAAACGGGTAACTGGAATCGATTTCATAATTTCACCCCTGGTTTTCTTTTCTGCGCTTGAAAGTCAATTTAAAACAAAGATTTCAAGTGGTTGTTTATCAAAATCGGTTGAAAATTGAAGAAGTTATGGCTACTTTGTCATAACAGTATTTTTTGTTGTTTCCTATTGTAGTAATCCTATTTCATTTGCATACTTTTTATAACTTAAGTAATGCATACCCGAACAGACTTTGATGCCTGAATTGATAGCAAACAGTAACCAAAACGAGCAATCAATGCCAAAATGATAGCAAAATTTAGAGTCGCGTTTTTCTCGATAGCAAAATTAGGTTTCATTAAAGAATCAAAGTATCAAAATGTGATGCCAAATCAATACCTAAATATGTCATTGAGGCCAAAATGAAAGCATTATTTGGTTTCGTTCCTTTCAAGATAACAAAACAAGGCATCATTGAGGTTTCACTTATTACGATAGAGCAAAAAAGTTATATCAAAATGATAGCATGATTTTGTATTCAATTTTCTGTGATAGAAAATCAGATTTATTTAGGTGTTCAAAATAAAATTTTACTGAGCACAAACAGCATGTTTGTTCTTTACTAGCTTTTTTGGGTGTTTATTTTTCAGTGATTGCAAAAATAGGCATCATTAAGGCATCATTACTTTGAAAACAGAAGTTACACCTACATATATAAATTTAAAAATGAAACTTCAGTTTTCAAACCCTTGTATGAAAAATTTATCATAAATAAATTTTTTTTGCGTTTGCGTCGTGTTCCTAACAAATTTCACAACGTTTAATGATTTGATAATTACAAGGATACAAAAAGGTATAAATCATTCTAAAAAATGAAAATCCCAGAAAAAACCAGGATCTGTCATTTACATATGTTTTTTTTAAAACTTTATTTAAATTTTGAATGAATTTAAGTTGTCAATCATCAAAATTTTCAGTCAGTTCTGCGTCGTTTATGAACACGTGTTTGAATAGTTAGTAAAATTAGACTACACATCTTATTTGACAAAGCGGTTAAAAAGAATAACAAATAATAAATAACCATTATTAAAAAACACCATAATTTTTAACAAAAAAAAGAATTCTGATTACAAATTAGTTGTAAGTAAAATAAATAACTGTTTTACTAGATATTTCAATATTATTTTATAAAAAATAAGCGTTTGAATATCCCGAACAATTTAGATACGCTGAAACAGACGGTTTCAAAATTATTTATTTTGAAAATAAGATAGCTTCTGAATATCTGGTTTGCTTGTTGAAATTACAATGGTTTTAAAAAACAAACAATAAAAAATTAAAATAAGTGTGGATTTATAATAATTACCATACTGAAGAGAAAAAAATCAAAGGAAACGAAATTAAATATTTTTATCACCATCATAATTTTCAATCAAACAAAAATACCACTGGACATGTACACTAGGTTACTGATCCAGCCGTGGAGAGAACGAAAAAGTAAATAAACATGTTTCTTGTTTATTTTGTACGCGGTGTCAGAGCGCAGTTTTATCGTGTTTTTCGCGTTTTTCGAGCCAACCCAGAATTTGTCCGCCAAGGGAGTTGAGCGGCTGACCCATTAATGGGGGAAGAATGAGCCGTTCCTAGTTCGCGGATCCCAGAGCAAACCGGACAACTATGTGCTCTCGGTACGGACCGACGATAAAGTGATGATCCGAAGGCAGGAAAACAAGTGCGATGTCGGTGAAGAACAGCAATTTGCGACGGAATTCAAACTGATCGAATACTACAAACAGAATCCGATGGTCGAAGCCTGTGGGACGGTGCTGCATCTCAAAAAACGCGCATAACGGTGGCCGAATTCGATGCCTAGCCTAGGTCGAGCAGGAAATTGAATCTATTGCAACAGGTGTGAAGACAATCGTTTTCCCGCCGGAAGGGCCAGAAGAACGAAAACATTGATCTCTTGCAAGAGATCTACAATCCAAAGCTTGCAGTTGTCATCAAACACCACCAACTGGAGTGTACTTACAGGTAAGATCTCTTTGCCACGTTTGCTCTTGTCATTATTGATATCTTTTATCAATTCAGCAGAACAAACTATACGGGAAGGTTTCGAAAGTGCGCTAGTGAGAGTGCGCTTTTTCCACGACAGCAACAAAGATTTCCGCTTGTGAAATTGGAATTCAAAATGCCGTTATCGAACAACAGCGTTTCGATTTTCGAAATCCACGTTCTGGTGAAGTCCGCTAAAGCTTTGTTTTCCTCTTTGTCGTTTGCCTCCAGCTACGGTCAAAGTTATCACCAAGGTGAGTAGTAGTATTAATTTGATTCTGTGTTTATTTTTTACCAGCCGTTAATGCAGATGTTCCTGGGAGGCGGATGAGTTAGCGTCGATTGACAGTTTAATTCAGGTTTTAATTCAGATGTAAATTCGGTTCTATTTTACAGTTTTTTTTTCGAAACAGTTATTTAGCATACACACTCTCTAAAGATATGTTTCCTGCCATTTATCCACATGAGAACCTCTTTAAGGAACAGATCATCTAGGATGAAAATCCCGGAAAAGGAAAATCAACAACAACAACAACAATTATCCGAACTGCGATGTATTCGTATCGAATGTTGTCAGCTTAAAGAAGTTAAAAGTTATGCTACAGCCTTTAAGAACCAACTGAGAGTAATAAGCATAACTTTTAACTTCTTTAAGCTCACAACATTCGATACGAATACATCGAATAATTTACTATCGTTAATTTTTTTTCTTTTTTATATTTTACTTACAGATTTGCTTACTGGATGAAATAAACTGGTGTGCGCAAATGAAACCATTTGCTTAGGCACTTTTTGGAAACAATAATGAAAATAGATCAACAAAGAAAAAATTGAAATATTGCAGGACAAAAATATTTATTATAGAGTTTAAGGGAAAAAAAATCATAGTATTTAGAATAGTTAGGTTTCGAATAATTTATTCCTGTTTTTTGCTACGATTATACACCTTGGACCAATCTCATTTATTAATTTTGATACATTACGGAACAAATACGAGATATCTCATAGCTCGTATTTTAGTAGAATAACGCTAAATTCAATAAAAATACACAGGATACTTTATATTACTTTAGTTAAATTAAATTTAAAGAAATTAAAATTTTAAATCACAAAAAAAAGTCGATAAGTGTAAGTCTTTGGAAGTTTACATCACACGTCGGTACATGGTGTACCAGGTCTCTCAATTATCAGTCAAATACACTTAAATACTTTTAACTCATTAGAATACGTCGTACATGCATGAGTGATTCTATTCTTCGATTAGTTCCAGAGCATGTCGTGAAACGATGTTATTAACATTTCAAGTCTGTTCCATGAGCGCAAGAAATATGATTTTTTTTATCACTTCGCCTATAGTGGACTTGATTTCAAGTGATGCCAACGAATTTAGTGTCACATTCTTAATAGTTCAATTATCGCTGAATTCAAATTGCATGCTTTTTATTTCAAATACTGAGATAAAAAAAACGTAGTAATAAATTATCAACCTAATACTTTTTGTCTTATAAAAATAACTCGAAAATTTTTAAGACGTAGGTAATCTATTCTGACACTGAATTCAATGTATAACGAAAAATTGTGAATATTTTCTTGCCATTTGATTATGCAAACACTTCTGCAGAATGGTTTTTACAAAAGTATAAATACAATTTTTGCTTTGTAAACTTTGCTACATATACCTAAGTTAGTTGAAGCCTTCACAAATATTACATAACTTAAAATTTTAGACGCCTTAATATAGGCAACACCTTGAATTTTGATGAGAAACATTTTGTTTTTCTCATCCTATTCGAAGACGTTTTTAGTTTTCTTGATCATATCATGATTCATGAATGGATAATTAAAGACAATTTTACTATCGTGCCATGAGTCTCAATAGATCACTACTTAAAAATCAGATTTTTTATTTAGGTTTATATCTCAAAAAACATATTTTAAATTACTTCATAAAAAACGCACAATGATTTTGATGAAGAAAAGAGTTTTTGTAATTGTATATGAAGAAAACCAAAAAGTTAGTTCAAAACTGAAATGATTTGTGAACCTTAAAAAATGTCAAATATAATTAAAATCCCTATAATAGGTGATTTCAAAAAATGGGAAGTTTAAAATCCCCTTAAAATAATCAATAAACCGAGACTACTGCTCAAACCCGACGCTAAGTTTTCGTATTGGTAATGTTACAAAGCTGCATAACTGAAGGCGATTTTGTAAATGAGAAATTTCGCATAAGTGTAACGCTAGATGATTGCATAAATACAGGCTGTTTTAAAAGTACTTTGAAATATCTCACGATGCATTAAACAACCCAGAACAAACCTTAATGTTTTATATGCTATAATGCTTTGTAAGTTAAATTTGATCCAGTTTTGTCCATATAATGGTGAAGCAATGCCCCAATATTGCTCTCATTACTCATACTCGGATTGCACAGCTATGCCAAATTTTGGTTATATTGAAAGCTCATTGACACCTCGTTAAGCCAACCTTTTCGAAGGAATTTCGAAAGCACAACGATGCCTAATTTAGGATGTAATCGAAGCCAAAAAGTGGCATCATTATGCTCTCAAAATGCGTTTTGAGACGATGGTCAATAGACGTATCATTAAGGTTTCAGTGAAACCTACTCTAGGTATAACTCTGGCCTCGGTATATGAAAATTGAGACCCAAATTTTGACATTGTACCACCTTTATTCGGGCAAAATGATACCTCATTTAACATTCAAGGCATGATAGCAAAATAAGGTATAATTTTGCCATAAAATTCTGCTCGGGTAGCTATTTTAAAATTTAATTTGACTAATATAAGCGTTTCATAGAATATCTGAAAACACTAGTTTGCCAAATTTTAAAAAAATCGTGAACTTGATTGACCGACCAACATTTTTAATGTGAAATCGGGCGCTGAATCCGAAAATGAAATTCCAAAAAATCTCAGTAGAACCGTTTTTGAGTTATACTCCAAATATGAAATTTCGTTAAAATAAAAAAATTTCTTGTACTTAGATTAAAATATCTCGGACGGCATAACAGTAAATTGAAAACCCTCTTTTGCATATTGAAAATGAATAAATTTCTATCGTTTATCTGAACACTGTTATTGCGTATGAGAAAATTTTGTTTAAGCGAAAGTTTTGGACTCAATGGTAACATTTAAAAAATCTGGGGCGGGATTATGGAACTCGAAACAATCGAGTTTCGTTCGATTCGACCAACTTTGACATTACCGATCTCGATTCGAATGGAACGTTTCGAGATGATCTACTACCCGATTTACTCAAAATCTAATACGTTAAAATTTAGAACTCGAACGAGATTCGTAATACTGATTCTAATTCGATTCAAGTTCAACTCGAAACGGATAACTGGAATCGAAAAGGATTCAAAATTTCACCCCTGGTTTTCTTCTGCGCTTGAAAGTCAATTTAAAACAAAGATTTCAAGTGGTTGTTTATCAAAATCGGTTGAAAATTGAAGAAGTTATGGCTACTTTGTCATAACAGTATTTTTTGTAGTTTTTTTTATAATTTAACGTACCGCAGTACACTTACCATAGTATAGGAAGAATGACGCATGGTAAATCTCACTTGCTTCAAGTCAAAGAATTTTATTAGCTTACCAGAAGGTCACATGCCAAATTTCAGGAAAATCTGGCCATAAAGAAGGGCTGCTGGAGTATCAAACGTGAATAAAATTTTAAGGTATTTTACCCGGAAGGAACGAAAAATACTGGTTTTTCATCAATGACATTTTTCATCACTAGCCGATTGTTTTTTAATGGTTGATTTTCTCAAACCCTAAGTTGAGACAAATATTTCACTCAAAGACTGCAACTTGATTGGATTTGAAACAGAAAAGTTATTGCGGTTTAAAGATCGTATTTTGGTCGAAAATTCTCGTATAAAACGCAATGCGTAAAAAGTACTTATTGTGTGCTAGACAAAATTTGCGGCCTTTGAACTGCAATAACTTTTTTACTTCAAGTCCAATCGTGTTGCAGTCTTCGAGTGAAATATTTGTCTCAACTGAGACTTTAAGACAATTAACCATAAAAAACAATCGGCTAGTGATGAAAAATGTTATTGATGAAAAACCAGTATTTTTTGTACCTCCCAGGCAGAATACCTTAAAATTTTATTCACGTTTGAGACTCAAGTAGCGTCTCTCTATGGTCAGATCTTCCTGGAATTTAGCATGTGACCTTCTGGTAAGCTAATAAATAATTTTGACTTGGAGCAAGTGAGATTTACCATGCGTCATTCTTCCTTTACTATGATAAGTGTACCGCGGTTCTTTAAAATATTAAAAACTGCAAACAATACTGTTATGGCAAGGTGGCCATAACTTCTTCAATTTTCAACCGATTTTGATAAACAACCACTTTAAATCTTTGTTTTAAACTGACTTTCAAGTGAAGAAGAAAACCAGATTTTTTAAATGCTACCAACGAGTGTAAAACTTTTGCTGAAACAGAATTTTCTCATAAAAAAATGCGTTTTTTATAATTTTTCTATCATAAAGTTACTAATATCAACAATATTGCTGATCATGCGCAAAAACAGTGTTCAGATAAACGATAGAAATTTATTCATCTTCAATATGCAAAAGAGGGTTTTCAATTTACTGTTATGCCGTCCGAGATATTTTAATCTAAGTACAAGTACTTTTTTAATTTTAACGAAATTTCATATTTGGAGCATAACTCAAAAACGGTTCTACTGAGATTTTTTGGAATTTCATTTTCGGATTCAGCGCCCGATTTCACATTAAAAATGTTGGTCGGTCAATCAAGTTCACGATTTTTTTTTTTAAATTTGGCAAACTAGTGTTTTCAGATATTCTATGAAACGCTAATATTAGTCAAATTAAATTTTTAAATAGCTATGCATTACTTAAGTTTTAAATAGTATGCAAATGAAATAGGATTTTACGTCGAGGTGATTGCTTAAAACATCTTCACCATTGATTTTATTGGTTGTTCAGAGAATAAATTCAAACTATCAATTGATAAAAAAAAACTGCTATAAATTGTTGCTTACAGTTAAACTGAAAATTTAATAAGCTTCAAATACCCGATCAAAATGCCCTCATCGATATTTAGGGTAAATCGCCCTCCTCTCAAGTGCTGTGCGGTACGATGTAAACAAAAGTACTTGTTTTACTCTAGATTATCGAGAACAGTTTTCCATGAATACAGACCGGTTATTATCAAAATGATATAGCGATCTTCTTATTTGCTTAGACAAAAATTATCATAAGAATGTTTATCCCTATACTAAGTTTCAAATCTCTATTATCATGTAATTTTTTTGAACTTGTTTTTGTACCTATTATGAAACATCTTTCAATTGATTTTTCCGAAATTTGAAGACAATAGTTAATCAAGAAAAAATTTAAAGTTTGGATTTGATCAACAAACGAATAATTTCAGCCCCTTTTCCTTAACCCTCTATTGCGTACGAGTTCATTTAAGTCTTCGATGTTTTTTTTTAAATTTTTTAGCATAATTCAGTGCTGTTAAAAAAATTCAAATAATGTTTATTTTGCATCAAAAATTCAATTTCAAATTTTGGAACCTAACAAAAAAATTAAGTTTTTTTTTATTCCAACAAAAGAGACTAATGAAAAACAATGTTGTTTTTTTGGGCATAAATTGCTTAGTTAGGGGTCAATAAAGTTATTCCGATACATGATTTTTTTTTTATTCAACGAATTCATAGTACATGTAGTAGAGCCTCAAGACTCCTCTAAAATATACTCTTACTATGTACATAACAAGAAACAAAAGAAGAAATCAAATTTGGTGTTCTCATCGGTCAACCTCCGGAATCTCTGAACAAACTTTTCGTATCAATGGAATTCGGAAAAATGTAAACTAACCCTTTCCTAACCTAATGGCTTGTCATACCGGATACTGCCCACATGTACCCACCCAGTAGTAGTAGAAACCGGGCGCCAAATGACACTCTGATGCCGGTTTGGTGTCAATGAGGTCCCCCCGTGTGTGTATGTATTTGTTCACCCAGCAGAAGAGATGGGTTGCAGCCGGAATTCCTCCAACTGGTACATCTAACCAGGGGTAAATAGTGTATGACTCAGTGGCACATTTTGGGACAAAGAAATCCTAGGTTGTAAATTTGAGAGTCACTTGTGAAAATTACGGTGACTCGTGTTCGATTTGGAAAGAAGCAAAGTGATTGGAATTTCTCTCTATCTTCCTTTTGAGTTGTATCCCTGGCTACAACCCTGCTAAATGTGTGCATAAAATTTTAAAATGAACCGTAATTTACTTTTAAACATGACACCACGTGTGAGTGCTGTTGGGCACATATCAGCAGGACCAGCTAAACGAATCGAGGGAACCAGCTCTCAGAAGCCATCCCATCGTTTCCCATCGTTTGGAATCGATGTCGATGCAATGTATACACGAGTAGAGCATGATGGCAGAGCCACGCCGCCGCCTCTAGGAGAAAACCATTGTATGAGATGCATTTCCACACTTGTGACTCTAAAATCATGTTCCAAATGGTTAGTTTTTAGCAGAGCAAAAATGAAGCTACAATATTCGATGCCGATCTGGTGCTAGCTGGCTGGCGGAATTCAACGAACCGATGAGCGAGATTAACCTAGCATGAAGTGGTTGTTGGCAGCGCATTTTAACTCCTAAGTGGTTGCATTAACTAATCGCTTTTACAGGACAAAGAGGCGCTCTTGCTCCCTCTGGATGTCAGCCGGAGTTCATTCAACATGAGTTTGAATTAATTTTAGTATCTTTACACAATGAAAATGATGCGAGGTGTTTGTGCTCGAGCAGTTTGTTTTCGATTTGTTAAACAAATTATTATTGTAATTGTGGTTGTTATAGTTTCGTTTTCATCGAGCGTGTTGTAGTTGTTTTTCAAATAAGGCCGGAAAAATTTTCAAATCCTTCTTATGTCACTCGGTGCTGGATGATCGCTAGTGGTGGAGTGAGTAATCAAAATTATACAAAAAATTAATAAAGTGGAAAAAATTGCATAAAAGCGTGTTTGCAATAAAAATTCACACTATGTCATTGCGCAAAACCTTTCAAATAATTGAATTACAAACAAAATTGCTCAAACCCCATAAATCAAGAATTTTTTTTATCGTAAAACCCAATATTTAATGAATTTTTCGAAATTTCCATATAATACCTCACATTTTATTTATACCCCCCTCATAAATTTTAGGAAATTTCGAAAGGGGGGAGGGGGGGGAGTGGATGACAAAAGAAAAATTTGATTTTTGTTCCGGCCTTAAAGTGCATCCTTGAAATAAAATAGGTTTCCGAAAAAACTAAAAACGCATGCGAGCCAGGCAAACCAAGGCGATTTTATCGTACAATTCGAACAATTGATTCTAAAATTTGCTATCCAAAACCAGGAAATATTCGGGAAAATTTTATCACTTCCCAAAAATTATTAAACAAAAATTATGAAGGAAAATACTTGAAACTTTTTTTTCACCGAAACTAATCAGCAGACTTCAAATGATTTTTTTTTGGCATCTTAAAACCGGTCATCATACTAATAAAACCTTCGAAAAAAATAGTTTTGAAGGCAAAATTTAAATATTTTCAAATTAATATCAGGGTAAGAGAATGAAATCCGAAACATAAAATTTTAACCTCACGACATTTAAAATAAAGTTAAAATTTATAACCAATTTTAATCTGAAACTAGCTGATCCGGTGTGCTTAGCTACCCCTTCTATGAAAAATAAATTCGTTAAAGTTATCATAATAAAAATAAACTTCCTTTTTAATTAAATTGCAGTACTATTCAAAAGCGAACTATTTTTCATGGCAACTGAGCTTCTAAATTGTCTTGTGTCTCAATGTAACTTGAAGGTTTGTAGGTTGAGGGAGCCACTCTTTAGGAAAAAATAAGGGATCTTCAATACAATATATAAATCCTTTAATTAAAAAAAAAGTTGCTCCTTTTGATATGGGAGAAGTAAAACAGGCAAATTTGCACATAATCAAAAAGTGGTCCAAACTTTATGAAAACATTTAGACATTCTTTTTTAAATGATATATGTAAGATTTATTGAATATGAAAGTCTTCCATCGGGAAAATGGGAAGCGTCTGTCAATACAAAGTATCATTAAATTATGTTAAAATTTATTTGTCAATTCAATAAATCATCTCATTTTGTCAAAACGCTTACGTTCAACAATTTTTAACAAATGTGCTTCGAGGATTGTTAAAATTTTGATTTTTTTATTATTTTGTGTGGGATCCCCCCCCCCCTTTTCGAATTTGCAAAGTATTACATAGTGAATATTTCACCTCTTTAAACCTTGATAGTCACGAATATTACTACCAGCTCTTTTGCGCCATCTGCAGATGTGCTAGCAGCCTAGATACTTTTGCCCGGACTCTTACCCCAGGGGAGGACAATTTGTTTTCGCGCTCTTCTAAGGGAAGAAGCAAACTGGCAATATCGTTGGGAACATAGATCGGCGCTTTGAAAATCAATGCAAGCGCATTTCAATCCCAAAGATCTCAAAGGAATCAATAAAGTACAACGACTTTTCAACGAATTGCCAACTACGTCTTTGGGATGTCCAAACATAGGCCGGCCGATTGCCTCTTCAGTCGGACAGGGGGTTAGTTTTTGAATCACCACACTTCCGTCGACTTCCGAGGCTCTTTCCATAGTTTCCGGTTTTGGAATTCGCACGGTACTACGATACAACCACGACGCTTATCAGAAATCCTATTCTTCGATAGTTATTCTTCAACCACGACTACGTTTTCGTCATCCGTCTTACAACCAGGTTCCATGAATAGGGGGCGTCCCACGTTGGGCGCCATTGTTACGTTGTGGATAATTTACCTTTTTAATTTCAATAGTCGCAAAAATTACTACCAGCACTTTTGCGCCATCTGCTATCGAGGCTATCGATTTTCAACTCGCAATGTACTACGGCTACAATTCCAAACCACGGCGATTTTCTACTTCCGTTACAACTCTAAATAGCTACGACTCTTTAGCAACATCCGACTCATAAAAAGGTTCCAGGGATAGAGAGCTGGCTCAAATCTTGCCAACTTTCCCAACTTTTCCCACCGCCCTTCATCTGAAGATTTTCCTCAAGCCCAATGCCCAGACAATGCAAAAAAGACGCGCGAGTAGTTTAAGCATTTTTTTTGGTGGTTGTAGTCGACCATCCCTGAGTTAGCCATTTAAGGACGCCCTCTCGATCTTAGGTCAAGAAGCGTCGCTTACACTGAGTAAATTTAGATCTTCAAAGAGTTTCACTAAAATTACTAACGATAATGCCAGTAAACTTCGGGAGCACTTGTTGCCACGCAACAAAGGGTTTTAAAAAATTATAGAAACTATTTTACATATTGATAACGGTCACATACCAAATTTCACGTTGATGGGTTCAATAGTCTCTGGAAATTGTTCGAATTTTTGGAAAATTTGTACGGGAACCTCGTCTTTTCAGATTAAGAGCGGTTTGAAAGTATTAAAAAAGCATTCTCGGTCTTGAAAACACAAATTTCAAGTTGATCGGTTCAGTAGTTTTTGGAAATTGTGCCAATTGTGTTATATGTTTATTGATTTTGTATGGGAGCCCCCCTCCTTTTAATTGGAGCGGTTTGGAAGTTTTTTAGAAACCATCTCCGACCCCAAAAATTCTTACATACCAAATTTCAAATTGCTTTTTCAGTAGTTTTCGAGTTTATAGGGAACAGACAGACAAACATTAATTTTTATAGATATAGAAGATAGATGAGTGTCCTCATTATTTAAATCAAAAGAGTCTTTCAATACAACATTTTATAAAATTAGATCAAAACCTATTTGTAAAATCAATAAATCATCTCATCGTGTTGAAACGTTTAAGTATACCAGTTTTTACAAAATTTGTTCAAAAACTTTTCGTATTTAATCATATTTTTGAAAATTTTGTATAGGAGTCACCTTTACAAAAACAATAAACGTTTAGAAATTTTTCAATAATCTCATGATTCTGATATATTGAAGTCATGAAGACTAATGAAAAAAGTTCTCGGATTGACCGCTGTGCGGCGCTTCAACCACTTGACTCCCAATTTTATTGGCCTTTTTTGTTGTTCAAATTTAAGGCCGGAACAAATATCAATTTCTTCTTTTGTCCCCCCCCCCCCCCTTCGAAATTTCCAAGAACACCGAAGGGGGAAATAAATGAAGTTGTAAATTACGAATAAAATATCAAATATATGCAATATTTCAAGAGTAAAAACCAAATTGGAAGATGGGAGTTTTACCACGTTTTGTATTCGTGATTTCATTGAATTTTTCGATAAAAAATTACTTGATTTATAGGCTTTGTACTTTGATATAGTATGCAATTTTGATGCATACAAGATTTTTTGCAATTTATTCGAATTTATCAGTTTTTCGCATTACTTTTTTAACTATCCCCCCCCCCCCCCCACCCCTCCTCGCGTTGTTCCAACTCCGAGTGACAAAAGAAGGATTTGAAAAATTTCGTCAAGATTTGTACAAGTCATATTTGATTTTATTCATGTCCATTCGAGTAATTCCGTAATTTTAGGTAATAAACCTCGTGTGAGCTTACATAACGTCGTATGAAACATCTTAAGTATTCACAGAAAACTGGTGCAAAAGTTATGAAAGCAACTTTAAAATTTGTATTCCGCACATAGAATATGTTGTCCAGCAGTGTCCGGCGCAAAAGCGCTAATCCGCTATTCGCTAGTTAGTCCGCTAACTTTTTGTTAGCGGTTTAATTTTGCCGCTAAGTTTGGATTGATTTAGCGAATTGAAAAGTTCCTCTATTTTTTGGTTTCGCTAATTGAAGATCGCTAACTTCCATATATTTGTATCAATCTCTCGAATTCTTAGTGATAGAATAAACTTTTTTTATTAATCAAGTCAAAGTGACATTGTGCATCATTCTGATTGCTTAATTGGATTCATTGGAGGAATGCGTACTAGAGTTGAAAGAAAAGATTCATTAAGTGTCACTTTTCTCTCTTTAAGCACTTTTTTTAGCAACTTTTACAGAAGAAGATAACATAAAAGGTGTTTTTTTTTTATAATTTCTTTATTTGAAACGTCTCATACCTTTAAGGAGCCGAACTCGTTTTGTATTTTTACAAATGAAAGGTGTTAAACAATATAAAACTATTTTCAACATCTCTTCATCAGCATTTGTTTTCAAGTGGTTGAGCGATTTATTTTTGACAGTACAGTATTTTAGAGATCAGTTCATATAAAAATATGATAAAATCACTATTGTAGCCTTCGTTTTAAGTTCAAATAGAAATTGTATAAATGTTCACGTTTGACAATGCTCCTGCAAATTTGAAATAGGGGAAAATAGGCTAAAGATTTTAAATGAGGATTATGTAAAATAATGCCAAAACAAAAATATTGCAAAATTGCAGTGCTATTCAAAAAATTATTTGCAACAAAATTGCATACTATCTACTTTGCACAAAACCGATAAATCGTATAAATTTTAACCAAAATCTAAATTAAAAAAAAAGAGAGATATAGCTCACATTTTCCACATTCTGTTCTTTTTTTCTTTCTTTAATCGTTCGAAAATCGTTTTAATTTATAGAACACAAAGACTCGCTTACACTCCTATTTTTGACAGTTTTGGTTTTGCTCATATAATTTTATGAAAATAAGATCAATTTATCTAATTTTAAATTAAATACTTGAAACTTCATCAATTCCCCCTTGGGGAGTTGGAAAATTCGGAAAAAAAAGTGCGTAACTAAAAAAAAATGATATTTGTTCCGGCCTTAATGTTGGTAAATAAACAGTTAGCGATTAGCGATTAGCGCTTTAAGCTTAAAGCGATAGCTTTTTTCGCACATTTAGCGTATTTAATTAGCTATCGCTAACTTTGTATTAGTTAGCGATTTAATTAGCGGCGCTAATTTTTCAATTAGCGATGCTGAACACTGTTGTCCAGACTACAAATATTGTAAATGGAAAAAATTGCGACTAGTTTATGTAACTTTTTTTTTGTAATAAAACTGTTTGTTTACATTTTGATTCATACGACGTAATGATAGCTCCCGCGAGAAATATCTTTTATACTAAACTAGTATGAGTAAAATAGTTATGAATTTTGCACTCATTTATTCATCTTTGAAGACATAAGGTCTGAAACTGAATAATTTGAATAATATTTCAACATGGCTGCACGGAATAACTGCAAATTCGGCTAACTGAATTATTTAGAGTGAAATTGTTCTCACCTTGCTTCAGAAAACAAATTATTCTTGAGTCAGATTTTGGGAAACGAGAATATTTGAAACAGTTTGAATGTCATTTTACACACACGAAAATAAATATTACAAAAAAAATTCCTGAAAAATGTTTTTAAACATCCCAAATATAGTTTTGTTTGTATACTTTGTGAACAACGATTGTGACCAGGGCTTCTCGTTCAGTACCAAATCTCTTTGCTTACAAATCAGATACACATGTTAGGTATTTGAAATAATGACCAATAATTATTCATTATTTTAATTTCCACAGTTTTCTGTTGCACGATATAACTTGATGCACATTATTCCTAAATAAAGTTCATTCGGTCTATGGATGGCAATTTCTTAGATGTTGATTTAATCTTATCAATTACCTTAATATATTATTTCAAAATTAATATTAAAACATTTATTTTGCAGAAATGAAAAAAAAAACGGAACTATAAATTTAAATCGTTTATTCATGTTGAGATTGGGTATCGAGTTTGGTATAGTTAAAATTTGTAAAAAATGCTTTTTCAAGAATGTTAAAAAAAAACTCAATATTTGATTAAAATACGGTGAATCTGAGCACCCATAGTGAACCCAATTTTTAAAAGAATGTAACATGCGGTCAGAAAAGGCATATTCAATTTGCCGGCCCTTCCAGTGTGAAATCTTCAATCAGAAATCGATATAAAAAATCAATTTGTATGTTGTATGTTGGTAATCCACCATGGGTGCACGGATTCACCGCAGTTTCTGCCAAAGTATGGGTTCACATGCATTCCTTAGATTATTAGGTTCGACAAATCTCCAATGCAGCGCGCCACCATACCCGGACCCCATGGCTTCGTATGAACTGTTATGTGGTGAATGTATTGCGTGTGTTGATGTAGGTATATTTTGGAAGAACGAATCAATCAGGTGGGCTAGTTTACTTACAGTTATTCCGGCATCCGTGTATATACCTGGCCAGCTTGCAACTGATTGAACATTCCAATTATATAGTCAGTTATATAATGAAACACATCTTACCTGTCGGCAAACTTAAGGGATTCGATCCCAAAAGTTTTTCTTGCCGATACCGGGAATCGAACCCAGTACGCCTGGCGTACCAATACCAGACTCGCGCCAGCCTATCCACTAGACCACATCGGCGCTAAGAAATCGATATAAAAAATCAATTTTAGACATAAAACACATTCCACCGTGACGTGAAATCGCTTTTCCGGACTTTTCTGCACTGTTATCGTTCTAGAAGTCAACCAATTTACTTAAAAATGAAAAAAATTGTAGCAAACGGTCGCAAATTGAATTTCCTTCAAAATGAATACAATTTGGTCATTTTAAAATTATCGGTATTTTCGAATGAGTTTTAAAGAAAATAATTACCCACAATTTGATGTACAGAACTTCTCGATTGAACAACAACGAACGAAGTTATGCTGATTTGAAGTTGTGACGTGAATTCACTCAGTTCAAACAGAACAGGGTAGTTGACTGAATTCACGTCACGAAATATAAAGTTATACTGTGGCTATACTGAAACATTCTTTGGAGTCTTCAAATTTTATGTAGACTTTCAAAAACGATATTTTGTTGTTCCAACTTTTACAATCATAAATTTTTAGTATCTGCACCTAACTTTTTCCTTATTTTGATTGGCACTTGAATAGCAACATATTGAGGGATCATATGTTAAAATAACTACTGTCTTTATTTAAAGATTCACCAAAAAAATTTTTTTTTATTTTTTTTTTCAAACTTTTTGCATTTTTATTTGAAAATAATGAACTTATCCAAAAAAATCAACTAAATTATGCTCGATTTGTCAAAATCCGATCATCTGGAGGGTTAAAACAACTTTCAGAGCACATTTTCATATAAAATTTAACGAAAAATCAAATTTTGTGACGTGAATTCACTCATTCGCGCTGTTGTATTTCAGCTAGATTCCAACCGATTTATATAAATTTGAGTGTTTCAAAATCGTCTTATCATTTTTGAAGAAAATCTTATTTTTTATTTAAAAAAAAAGTCAGAGTTTTCTCGTAAAATTAAAAACTTCCCTTTTTTGTGACGTGAATTCACTCATTTGCGACTGTTTTTGTTCGCTTTTCATACCAACTATATTGGATATAAACAAATTACTTTTTCTGCAAAATGAAGCCGTATTTTTTGGCTTCTGAACATACTAAAAATAATTCCGAAAAAAAATCATCCATATATTAAAATCAATGATTTTGTAAAAGTTGTCGAAAACACCACTTTTTTCAACAAAAAA
This sequence comes from Uranotaenia lowii, assembly GCF_029784155.1. NCBI lineage: Eukaryota > Metazoa > Arthropoda > Insecta > Diptera > Culicidae > Uranotaenia > Uranotaenia lowii. The sequence goes on from NW_026598098.1 coordinate 34,792, forward strand.
ACTGATTTTCAAAATCATCTAACACATGTGAAAAAAAACTTTTTTCTCTTTTTTTGTTGGTTTCGTGTGATTTAAATTATCTAAATTATAGACAATTTTGAGATTTTTTGGTACGCGAACGGATAAAAATCACTTTTGAGCGGTACAAGCGCGTAGAATGTGTCATAAGCAGAGTTCCATATTTTGAATCAGTAAATCTAATTTTAAAAAATATGATTTTAGGATACGTCAAAATGTTGTTTCAAACTTTCAAACAAGTGTTTCAATTCCAAAACTGTTTTGAAAAACCAAATTTCGAATTACGGACCCCGTTCGTTTTTGGCAACATTCGATTTTGGCAACACTCGATTTTGGCAATATCCGATTTTGGCACATGTGCCAAAATCGAACGGTTTTTAGAAACAACATTACCTTTGAGTTTTCGTTATAACAGGACCAATTTTATTAAGACAAACACCATAAACACGTTTTTATGTTCTGAACTGGTGATAAAATGCAACAATAAAAACAAAAGTTTTTTAAAAAATTTATTAAGTACTCAAAAATGAAAAAAAGATGAAAAATAAAAAAAAGTTTAGAACCAAATTCAAACAAAAAGCTGGGAATTACAAAAAACATCTAAAAATGATGAACAACGACAAAAACAGTAAATATGACAAATGAAAACAAACCTTATAAACAAAACAAAAAAAGTGGAAAATGGTGAAAAAAATTAAAAAATGACTATAAATAGATGGAAATTAACCAAAAATAACGTGTTCAATAATAACAACAGTTATTTTGTAAAAACAATTGAATAAAAAGTTGAGAAAAAAAACCGTTCGATTTTGGCAACACCAAATGTACGGGTGTGTTGCCAAAATGAAACGGGGTCTGTATTTGTAATTTTTTTTTTTTCAATAAATAAGATTCAGCATCAGAAGAAGAAAACTAACGGGAAATATCTGGTATTTTTGCTCTCGGGAAATGTTCCATTCTGGGGAAGAAATATCTGCTCAATGGTGAATTCTGGGGATTTTTTTTTCTGGGAATTGTTTTATTCTGGGGTTTGATTTCAGGTGTTTGTCATTCTGGGAAAAATTAATCTGGGCAAAAGTTTTCGGGAAAACGGAATACAAACATTTGAATTTCCAAAGAATACATCCATGTTGTCAATTTTCATGCTCAAGCTCAACATCGCACCGTAGGGAAATAATTTGATTAGTTCTTCTGATATTTAAGTTATGATCATGAAATGTTGTTTTATCAGGAAACGAAGGTACCGAACTCAACGACATTATCCGAGCATCCGCTGCATGCCTAGGCTCCAGTCTTAATTGTCAGTTAACTTTAAAAGGCTGCAGCAGAACTTTGAAGTACATTTTAATCTTCATCTGTCCACCCATTCGAAGGGCACACAAATGTGTAAAAGCATGGCCCCAAGTGTGCAGTTATCACATACCTAACTAACTGTCTGGTCTCTCGATTGGGAAAGAGCTCTCTAACGATTGATGTTCGGTTCGGTTTTCTTCTTCTTCCAGACTCGGCAAGCGTAGTGGTCCACGTCATCAAAGGAGAACATCCGGCAGCCATGCAGCATGGAGTAAACCGAGCCATTTCCCGGCATAAAGTCGAACACGTAAGTCTAACCTACTTGCTTATATGCATCATCTTTCGAACCCAGAAGTTCCTGCTAAGTACATCTCGAAAGGAAGGCTGTTGCCCGGGAGCGCCATTCGTGTACGAGATCAAATGATTAACTCACAGGGCTGGAAGGAATTTATTCAGTTTAAAGATTCTTATCGCCGTAGCTGCAGGGGTTGGAAAAATTATCCATGCACAGCTCACATGTGCCCGAGATGCAGTGATTCAATATTGAACTCAGACGATGCTGTAATCAACACTCTCATCTCTCGCACATCCGATTTGAAGCATCTCCAACATTACCTTTGCTGAAGGATGTTGATGCAATCCCTAACGGAAGCTGCACCAACAAAATCACCTCGTTTATCTCGTCAGGCGCTCAAACAGCATAAGTAAAATAATTTACTAATCCCTTATCTACCTTTTCTCTCTATCTCTCTTTTCCACCTACACGGACCTACAAATAACCTGAATCGCATACGAATGTCGAACCGAACGAAAATAAACAATGCTTTGGTCCATTCGGGGAAACTTGCGGGTGTGTGTGTGTGTGTGTGTGTGTGTGTGTGTGTGTGTGTGTGTGTGTGTGTGTGTGTGTGTGTGTGTGTGTGTGTGTGTGTGTGTGTGTGTGTGTGTGTGTGTGTGTGTGTGTGTGTGTGTGTGTGTGTGTGTGTGTGTGTGTGTGTGTGTGTGTGTGTGTGTGTGTGTGTGTGTGTGTGTGTGTGTGTGTGTGTGTGTGTGTGTGTGTGTGTGTGTGTGTGTGTGTGTGTGTGTGTGTGTGTGTGTGTGTGTGTGTGTGTGTGTGTGTGTGTGTGTGTGTGTGTGTGTGTGTGTGTGTGTGTGTGTGTGTGTGTGTGTGTGTGTGTGTGTGTGTGTGTGTGTGTGTGTGTGTGTGTGTGTGTGTGTGTGTGTGTGTGTGTGTGTGTGTGTGTGTGTGTGTGTGTGTGTGTGTGTGTGTGTGTGTGTGTGTGTGTGTGTGTGTGTGTGTGTGTGTGTGTGTGTGTGTGTGTGTGTGTGTGTGTTCGTTGAAATTCCACATTACGGCTACGGCTTCACAGATCATCGAGGTCCTCGTCATCGTTACGGTATGCTTCCAACTGCTCGGTTTCCATCAGCGAACATCCAGTGCGCTTCCCCCGATTAGTAGCAGTAGTAGTAGGTAAGTTATCGGTCTAACTGGGCAGGGGTTCTCATTACATTACATTACTACAGCGAAGAACTTTTTATAAAAATATGAGTTTCATATTTTTCATAAATTCATCATTGCATCATTGCATGTACATATTTATAAAACAAAAGGGTGACTTGCGTGTATATTTGTTAGTACGAGAAAGGCTTTTTATTCGGTGAACCAAATGACATAAATGGCATGTTCGACCCCCATGAGACAACCCCCATGGGTTGATATTATCTACAGACACAAATCAAACTCTACTCCAATAATGAACTTCCTTGGAGGTGGAATTATCGACATAAGATCCTATTCCGGACCGGCATTAACAAGCTTTCTAATAACTGGCGTTGTCCTCACAGCGCAACTGCATTGCATATCCGTCTGAAAGAATCCAAATAAAAACATCCCTTATCCGATCACAGGACTAAGCGGGATGGAAACAATCAGTCAGCAAGGATATTGTTGAATGATGTACCGAGTGCTGTGTGTGTAAATATGTAAACCAGCATAAGAAAAAAAAATCTATGTTTCCATCAGAAACGGCAAAAATCCACACGCCAAGATGAGCTGTGCGTATGAATGTAAACCGGTCGGCAATAGAAAACATTTTCTAGTTTCTTATTCCCTTCCCATTCCTCTCTCATTCTCATCCCTTACTCATCAAAGGTAAAGGAGGATGAAAAAAAACACCGGCCAAATTGCAGACAGCCAATGCAGTGCGTTGTTTTTTTTTAATCGGCGATGACAGAACGACTATGATAATAATCTTTCCTTTGCAAACCGAGTCAAATAGAAGACCGACACTGGGCAAGATATCGGACTAGCAAGCTGAGATGAAATGTTGCAGTGAGTTCGATTCTGTATATATATTTTTTTTTGGGATGAATTATCCAATAGGATTATAATCTCATAAAATGTTTTTCTTGTTTCACTTGAATGTAGTGGTCATACCTCTAGCTTGGGAGCTCGAGCCTTTATGCCAGTAGGGCTTTTCCAATCATATCATCTTTGGCACAGTGCACTTTTCAGCGTATTTTCGGCATAGAGATTTGCTAGACCGGCATTAGATTTTTGCAACCTCTTCTATGGGTGCAGTGATTGGTTTTTTATTAGGAGTTTATTCAGGGATTCAAATTTTCATTGTGATAAATTTCAAATTCTTGGAATTCCAACATGTTTATCGGTCGATATAATGTTGCCTCTCGTGCATTATAACGAGAGGCCCGACACACTTCCGTTTTTAAGTGGGTGGCTTTAGCGCCACTTCCGGATGGAAGACCACCTACCCTGTCTTAGTTTGCCCAGCTGATGAGACTCGGTCGCGAGTTCCTTTTGATTCCCTATTTTGGGAAAGAAGCGGAAGGGTCTCCAAAAAGGGATTCGTACTTCGGCCCTTTTGAGGCCGCCCCGAAGACGAGACAAAACCCTGCAGAAATTCGTGGAAAGGGGAGTTAGCTGTTGTTCGGCCCAAAAATAAACTACCAGGGTTTAAGCCGTCGTACAAGACTCCGCCCTCTACCCCGGTTTAGTGAAGGAATGATCGTGACTGGATTCGCGGCCAGTCTCCGCAGTAAAAACTCTAAAATGGAAAAACGCGAACAAAAAAAGGAACAACTTGCAACCCCCTTTCCCAATACCTCAATTAATTGTACATTTTAAATTCTTGTTTCTTTCTAGACTTATCGAAGCCGACTATTATTTCTGCGAAAACATTCCGTTTATTGCGCTTTTCGCTGCTGTGTTTGTTTACATTTATAGTGTGTAAGGCCTAAGCTTTTCCTTCTCTCTCGAACTTTACTGGTGGTGTTCGTGGTGGAGTTGTTAAGTGTTTTGTACAACGCAGATGTGTCAGATATTCGTCTCCATTTATTATTGCTTCGTTTCTTATGAAATGAATTAAACTTTTCGAAGATAGGGCTACTTTAGTGGCTCGCCAGTCCGAACAATTTCATAGTCCGCTGATACAATGATGCGGCCAAAATCTCGCGCTCGCGCAACATAAATTGTGCAAAAGTTGCGGGCGAAAAACGTACGTCTTAAAGCGATCGCAGAAGAAACATGTTCTTCATGTGTGAGTACTCACGTTTTCGGTTAATGATTCGTGGGGATTTGGGCAGCCATTACCTCACCGTTTTTTGCTGTGCTGCGATGAACTACTGCGGCCCTCCTGCGGCTTACCCCTCTAGTTGACGGTCATACGGTGGTAGCTCTACTGCGGTGATTCAGCTACACTTTTTGGTCGGCCGATTACGGCGCAGCTAGAGAAGATGTACTCTAGCTAGCCGTCGTGGTCTGCTGTCGGTTGACAACGACGATGAAAATTATGACCGCGGTTCTCGTAGTCGCGAGAAGACCGCGGCGCGGTGGTACTAAGGTGTATCGCTGCCTGGCTAGAGTGTTGGTGTCTGCTAGCCGTCAGCAATAGTGGTGTTCGCTTCGGCTGGGGCGTGTGCCGCTGATGACCCTTGTGGTGTCTCGACTTCCTCTAGGTGGTTGTGCAGTTGTATCTGGCATGAAAGAGTGCGGCGTTTTACACGGGATTTCACTGGCGTGATTACCTCCACAACATACCTTCAGGTCGAACAAAGGTCGTAAACACTACTTGCACTGCACTACCTATGCTTTCTAGCTCTAGTGTGGGCTAATCGAGAGAAGGTAAATTAACTGAGGGTACTGAAAAAGGAAATCACAAGTGTTCAATTTACCGAGTCTAACTAATTTTCAAGACGAAAGATAACCGATCTTGCCTACGCTAATCACCGGGAATAAATGGGTCGGGAGATCTTTTCGTCATCTGGCTTACTGGATTAGCTTAACTTCGTGACCGGAACTACCCGATCCGACTTAGTCGAATCGCGAAGTTAAACAATTAAATCCTCTCTCGCGAATTCTCGGATAGCCCTTGTCTTCCCCTTCCAAATCCGAGATTAGAAACCTATCTTTTTCTTCCCCAAACTTTTAGGTTCACAACGCATCCCGAAGGAGGTCATTCGGGATGCAAACAAAGTCTGCCGTCGGTGGTCTACGAAAGACGGCGTCTCAAGCCACACGTTTAAAGTTGGAAGTGTGTTGGTTGATCTAAAGCCTTCAACAGCGTGCTAATGGTTTTGATGATTGTTCGTCTAGGGTGGCACTTGAAATATGAATGTCGAAATGTTTTCGTTTTCGAATTGAAATAATTTAATTTTATGCTTATTTATTTTGGTAAAACTATTAAGGATATAATTATATGAATATTTACAGTCGTTTATCTCAAATCAATGTGTTTTTGATATTGGTCTTACAAACAAAATGTATTGCATTATTAACCCGTTACATCATTCCGCGCTAAAGTTACGAAAAATTTGATTGGCTTGAATCGAAGGTTCAAAGTCAATCAAATTTTTCGTAGGTTCGTTTTTGTCAGTTCAAACTAATTTATTGATTTTCGGGGTCATATGGATTCAACGTTAACTTAATAACTCCTCGCTATTTACAGGAGCTCCTAAACAAGCCTGCCACTGACCATCAACGACGTGAGTCTCCGGTCTCCAGCGAAAATCGCAAAATTAGTTCAAAAAGTGAAAACTCAAACCTAGAAACTGGAGTGATTTAGAAGCAAAATAAACGTGAAAAAAAATAATGTTCAGAAAATTTAATGTTTCTATCATGAAAAAGGAAAATATTTACAACTATTGACTACAAAGGATAAGAAAAAAAGAAGAAAAAAAATTGGCAAAAAAAAATCAAAAAGAAAATCAAAATTGTATCTACAAAAAAAAATACTAATCCAAATAAAATTACGGAAAATTAAATGCTAACTACTAGGAAATAAAGAAATGTGAACTTACTAAAAAAAAATACGAAGAAAGAAAAGGTTTATTGCGAAAAAAAAACTTATTGACGGCTTACTTGTTAAGGTGAAAAAGAAAGGAATTTTAACTGTAGCCAAAAAAAAATCTATAAAACTGCGATGCTCCTACGAAGCAGACCAAAAAACAAAAAAAAACTATGGCAGAAAAAGAGAAAAATAATTTTCGAACTCGAAAAAATAGGATGTCATGCTCTGCTTGCGATGTTGCGAAGATTTCCCTTGATTGTTTTGATCTGAGTGACGTTCTGCGGTTGTGGCTACCTCATTCATACACAAAAAAAAACCTTAAATACTAAAGTTTCACCACTGGGGGCGCCAAATATAACGAGAGGCCCCCCCCCCCCCATTGCATTATTAACCCGTTACAGCATTTCTCTGTTTTTCTATAGGAACTACAGTTGAACACTTCCAAGTATCAGGTACAATCCCTGTTAGAAGACTTTTGTTAATGACATCTCGAAACGGACTCGCTAGTACAGATAAAGGAACTTTAAAAACCCTTAGAGAGACATTTTCAATATCCGCCGTGGGTTTCATATTGTTAACTATTTCGTTGAACTCTTGACTGTTTGTTGTATCAAATATGCGACAGTCTCCACCATTGTGCGTGATCTGATTCAAGCAGACATTAGAGCTTGTCGGAATGCTATCATGAATTTCCATGACACACCAAATTCAACAGGCTAGTTCCATCAATTTTTTTGGAGTAAATAATTTGAAAAATCGCATTTTAATTTCTTTTAATAAAACGAAACATATAAAAGAAAACTGCAACACTTTATTAATAAATTAAATATTCTCAACGTTTTTGTTTTCTATATGTAAAATAGGTAATTTTTATATAAAAAGTGTATTTTCAGTAACTCAAATCTCTACTAGTTCCATCGATTTACCGGCTAACATCAAATGGGAATGGTTCCGCTTATCATCAAAAATAATCACAAAAAAGGGGGTGTTGCGATAATGTGCACTTTTCGATGGACGAGCCTTCCGAAATTGCCAATAAAATACACTAAAAGCTTTCTATAGGGCTTCAGCAACTTCTTTACCCACCATAATGTATGAGACAATTGTAGATCGTTGTATGTTACAACTTTGTTCCAAAGACAGCGAACCATTTTATCCATTTTACAACGTGCCAGGTTAAAAAAACTGTTTTTTCAAGAGATTTTTTTTTACTTTGACTGTAACTCCTGAGGGTGATGTGATAGGACTTTGACATATTCAATAATCTTATGTATTTTGATCAGATAAACAACTTTGTCCAAGACATTGAAGCCCTAATTTGAAAAACAAAAAAGTTAGCATTTTTATCTCGCTATCGGTGGATTCCTCGGCAAAAATTTGAATACTAGAATATGCTCCATGTAAAACTGAACAATGTTGCTAAAGACATCAAATGTCTATCTCTTCATCTCTGGGCGCTATTAATTTCGTACAGCTAGATTGATGTTCTGCCCCACTGTGCAATGTAGAGAGGATTTTTTTCATCATCAATACCCAGCGGATCAAGGAACGCGGAAAACTCCTTATTGACGCAGTGAGAGCGATTATCTTACTGCAATACAACAACAGGCAAATTTCATGTTTAGAGTTCCATTCCTTTTTGTTGAAAAATGACGAGTTGCTAGAAGAAATCGGCTCTTCAGAGAAGTTTGCTCGAGAAAAATAATAACTTCCTTTTTTCAAAAAAAAAATACTTTCGATAAATTATTGAGTTTAAAAAATAAAATAGCATAAAAATGTGGAAAAATGGTTTTGATCTTAATTTGTTGTGATATCATCTTATCTTTTTAAAAATGGTGTAAAAACTTTTTTTTTATAAAAATCAAAAAATAAAGCGTCCTACTTTTCGTCCTACTACAGATTGAAAAACGCCCTTCTTTTTCATAGTATTTTGAGCAAAATATCCTACTTCCTGAAAATTTATTCTGTTAAGCCTACTTTCAATGGACTTGAAGCTCCAAAATGTTCCTCCACCTCCCATTCCTTGTAATCAATAATTCATTTATTTAGCTTGGAAATTGTTGAAATATTTGATTCATAAAATTGAGTTTTGAGTTCGAATCAACTAAAAGCTAACTCGCAAAGGGTTGTTTTTAAAAATAGTAATTTTTTCACTTAAAAAAATCCGTCCAACTGTATTTACTTATTACGAATTTATCACATTGAAAGTCAGTTGAAACAGTTCTTGAATTAAATATCTAGATAAACTCAAGCATCTGTAACATCAAGGACAGACACCCCCCCCCCCCCCCTCCCCTCTAAAGTGGGAAAAAAATCTGTTAAAATATACGAAAATGCTCGAACTTCATAAAAATTCAGAGCTTCCCCTAGTTGGTATACCCTTGAATTTTCAAAATTTTGCACTCCATGGAAGCGTTTTTCAAACAAATTGCAGTCAGATTTTTCATTGGAGTTATCAGTTTTGCAATAAACACTTCAGAAGCGTAGGACTTCTACTGACAGCCTTACGTTCATATCTTTATTTAAACATTGTAACTTTTATTCAATAAAAACGAACTCTTAACCTCAATTTTTTCGCTAAAAAAAATCAAAGAATTTTTTTTATGATAACAAACCACATTAGTTCTACGAATAACTTTATCGTTTGGGATACAATTTTTACATTTTTCTCCAAAAATTGCATAGCTACATGTAGTGGTAAGAATAAGGATTAGCAATTGCTTCGGTGGCATTTGCTTAGCTCGGAATCAAGCAAAGGAAAAGCTCAAAGCATTTGCTTAGTTTGGTATGAATAAACATTTGCTTAGCGGTTGTGTGCTAAAACTTTAGAACATAGCTTTTGCTTTGAAAAATAGAGCAGATACAGCAGAATCTGTAGTTTTCTTAAGTAAACTAAAATAAAACGATCAGAAAATTGAAAATTACGGCTAAAACAGCCACGATCTCAGCGGTGCGGGTAAGAACAATCAAAAAGTATTTTAGGTAATGCATGACAAGCTCTAGAAAGCGCAGGTTGAAATGTTCGTTAGTTTATAGGACAATTCCATTGGTCTGGCAAGCAAGAAACAGTTAGTTCACCTCAAAACCAAATTGTTTTTCCAATTAAAATTAGCTACTTTAAAATCAATTAAAAATGTTTGTTTTGTGAAAACTTAAAAAAAAATCGTTAAAAATTATTAAAATCCAAGTTCGGGCCAGTTGGGAATTCTTCCACTATTCCCGATAATCTGGAATGTTTACTATTCGATTTGTTCAATTTTTATGTAAGACGAATCATTCCATACAACGCCAAGAATATGAAAAAAATTGGTTTCACTTGTATTTTTGTTTATCCATGTTGAAATGCCTATTTGAATTGTTTTGAAGTGCAATATTGCCAATTTGATAAATTTATGACGTTATAAAATAATGTTTTATTAGAAAAAAGTCTGCTACCGAGCATGCTTAGAAAATAGAGCAATAGCTTGGAGATCTGTCGAGCAATTGCTTCAGATTTGGGCTTTATTCATAACAAACAAGCTTGTTCTAAAAGTAAAAGATTCTGTCCGAGAAAACAGCTGTCAAAACAAACTTTATTCATAGCAACCGAATCAATTGCTTCAAGCGACTACTCGACTGCTCGATTTGGTTTAGCAAAAGCAATTGCTAGGTTTTTTCATACCATCTATGGGCCCTATGACTTAATTGCAGTATCTCCTTTTTTGGTTGCAAGCATTTAACATATTTGTTGATTTGATATCGTTTTTTTATTCGAACCCCGCCTTGAGACGTGTTTTAAATTTCTCTTTTTCAAGGTCCATTTTCAGTTTCTGACAACTGCTTGTCAGACAGTTGCCGTTAGTATGGATTGCTAGATAAACACATTTTGAATCATTCTGCACAAAAAGTAAATAAAAATAAGTAGGTATAGTCTTGGCTTTAATGACGATTGTATTAAACTCCATGTACAAGCGGATTTAGAGGGTTAATAAAATTCAATTTAGGATTTTTTTTTTTCATTAAGTTACATATCAAAAAAATATTCCCGAGATATTAAAGTTTTTTTATTGGTCGATTTTTGAAAATTTGTAAAATTAAACCCCTCTCCCCACTTAAATTTCTGCTCATCTAAACTTCCGCTTCAATTGCAAATCATACAAATAATACTGCAAACTGCCTGCCATCATACTCCACGGGGAGTACAACATTATTTTGATAATCGATCCAATTAATTCATTTTTAGAGACCTTGATCCATTTCTAATTTTTTGATTCAGTGATCTTAGAATTTCCAAGGCGTTCACACGGTACGAAGTACCGTAATCCGGGTAAGATTGATCACTTTTTTAAATATTTCTCGATTATTTCTTCGGTTAAGGGGAATGTGGCATGTTTCATATTTTAAAAACCAGTACTGGACTCTTATGAACGTAAATCATGGTTGCAGAAATCGATTTTGTCTCAGTTCAGAATTTGACGCCTTGGGGTGACATTGATCAGTCTCTATTTTGACGGCTTTAACGAGTTTTCTTGATCATGAATGATACAAAGCACCTTCATAAAATTTAAAAATGCTAGTTTATCAATTTTACCTTGCTTTTTAACGTTTTCTTTAAAAAATATTTATAATCGAAAAAAGTACAATGCTGCTGCATACATTTAGGGGCAACAATTTTAACCATTGCTAAATTGTTTTAGCTTCAAAATATAAATGCAATTTTACCATCACACATTCCCTATAGGCTCTAACATTATTTTCATTTCAATTTTTTCATCAAAGTTAACATTTTGATAGGGTTCCTATCCATTTGTCTAATACCGGCTTACTCTTGGAAAATGTCCTTATTTTCTAAATATAAAAAATTTATCATTGAATGACTATAAAAAAAATAGCATTATAACTGTACCTATACAAAGAAAAAAGTTGTTCTTTCACATTCAACAGCCCGTTTGCTTCTAAATCCTTTTTGGTATCATCAGGAGAGCTGTTTCTTTGCGAGCCTTGGAAAGAACAGAAATTTTAAGATTTTGAAATTAAATTTTTACTAACAGAAAATAATTTCCAATCCAAACCAAATTTTGCTAATTTGATACTCAATTAATAGGCTTTCAAACGTAGAAAACAGTTTTCAAAAATTCAAACTTTAGACTGAGTTATTTATGATAATGTGGAAAAATTTATTGTTGGTCAAAGTTACCCCGTTTTACGGTACTAACTTCTTGACCAAAATCATCCAGCACACCTCAATTAACCCCGAAAGTTCGAAAAAAGGCATTTATTCGGTTTTATTGCGAAATAGTGCTGCCATCTATGTCTTAAAACTAGAGAAGTAGCGTTTGACTATTTAAAAACATTAGTGTTTTTTAATTGGAAGCCTGTTTTTATGGATTACTAGCTGACCCGGTGTGCTTTGCTACACCTTCCAGAAGTTATTGAAATTTTTGGTACTTAGTTATTAGCTTTTCATTCATTTGCACAAAATTTTAAAATTCAATTTCAAAATTGTTGAAATGTTTTTTCTAAAAGAAAATGATTTTTTTTTTTATTTTGAAATTTTTATTTATTTTTTAATCCGTGTTTTAATCCTTTTGATGACTCTGGATTTCTTTGCTTCATAAGTTTATAGCTTATGCCAAAATATTTTTTTTGTATATGAAATCTTCGTTGTCCCTTTATAATGTGCAGAGGGTTTCAAACTATCATAGAAACCTTTTTTGTAACAAAATAACGTCACGGGACAATTATTTTACCTATTCGTTCTCGAATTGTTATACAAATTGTTAGAGTGTCCATTTCCCCCATTCCTTTATCCCTAATGAAAGGAAGGGAAGTCTTATATCATCCGAAAAACACTTCTTGTATACAAATACAATCCCATGCATGGCCGTAGGAACGGGGGGGGTTTTGGGGGTTAAACCCCCCCCATGAGGGTCCAAGAAAGCAAGCGAGACATTCTACTCTACACTCACAATTTTAAATTCGTAATCAAATATGATAATAGAGCGAAGATATTCAAGAGTAACTACCAGCACTAAAAACTAATACAAAAACCTCAAAAACCCATTTCAAGTTGAAAATTCTGCTACAGTTTTCCAAAATCTCACTTGTTCATAGTTATTATTAGTTATTTATTTGTTTAAAAAAAAATCCGGGTATTTGATTTCAAAATTGACGACCAAATCCAGGCAAAACCGGGCAATTTTGGTCAAAACCTAGGAATTGCTCATCAAAATTCTAGAAAATAAAAATAAATAACCTTTCATGATAATTTTTTGAAACTTGCTTCAAAAATTTTGAACGCATAAATAAAAAAAAAATTACAAGACAATTTGTTTTTTTTTTAGTTTCATTTAAGAATGAGAATGAGAAGAAACCCGGGCAAAATCCGGGCTTTTCCAATGAAATTTGAGCAACCGGGTCGGACTAGACTTTTCCCAAATTTTATATTCAATATCTGGACCAATCCGGTTAAAACCAGGCAATTTGGCAACCTTATCACAGAAATTCAGGTCTGAATATTAAATTTCAAATTAAACCCATTTTTGAGGTTCTGGTTTCATATTCCTATAACAAAAATTGAATTTCTACATATTTTTGTATTTCTAATTTTGCATCAAGTTTGGGATTCTTGATTTTCAGTTCGAATAATCATAACTAGTTAGGAATGAAAAGCTGCTCGGTTTTGCATTCCATATCAAATTTGAATCATGTTTTTCGAAAATCAAATGCATTTTCAATGTTTTGATAATAGTTTTTCGAATATAGAAAAAGAAGAAATTTGTTTTATAATCAAATTCGATGTTCTTAAACTATATTCTAACACATAATTTAAACATTTTAAGCTTATAAGTGGCGTTCCAAAATTGAAAACCAGATTCTGATTTATCATTCGAAATTCACATTTCAAATCAGATTCAAAAAACAGATTAAAAATAGGTAATTGAAATTGTGAATTAACCAGAACTTCAAAATTTAAATAATAGATTCATGAATGAGGGTTCTGAAATTAGGCTCATGAAACTCTGATCTGATCTTAGATTCGGAAATCGTATTTGTTGTACATTTCGGAAATCAAATAGAAATTCGGAAACAGATTCAAAGCTCAACTTTGAATTCAGGTAAATTCAGAAAAAGATTTAGCTTGTGAATGAGTTTTACAATCAACATAAAATTGTTGAGAAATCAAGAGAACATAAACTTAAAAATTTGCTTGTCAATTTAATTTCTGATTTCGAAGATTTTAATTAGAATAAGTTTGTACACACAATTCAGCAAAAAATCACAAATATAAAGTAGAATTTGAGTTAATTTTCTAAGTTTTGATTCATGCAAAATATCCCAAGTAATATTTAAAAAAAATCATCTACAGGATTTTTAGTATGGAATTGATTCTTTATGAAAAATATTTTCTGTTTCAGAAATATATACCTGATCTTATCCTAAAAATTTTTCTATTTTTTCGGTGTATTATTTAACATTATTAATATTGCAGCTTTTTTTAAAGCCAAATTTCAAACTAAAATCATACATTTAGTTCAAGTTTGCATCAAGAAAATTTGATTCGAAAATTTTTTATCTCATACTGTTTTTTTTTTTGGAATATTTTATTTATATTTATCAAAGGTTAAAATCTTGGAATTTGCAAAAGAGTTTAGAAGATTGGGCTTGTTTGATTTGAATATAGAATAAGTTTTTTTAAAAGTTATTGAAGGTTACCCTAAAAAGAATTTATGTATTTTATGCTCAAATCAAATAACTTTGATCTACCAGACTTTTAAAGAAATTCAATAAATTTAACCATCGATGAAAGCAAATTTCATATTTTGTTTCTAAAGATTTAATTCAAAAAAAATTTGCACACTCTTTAAGCTAAGGATCACTTTTCTAAAGTTAATTTTTAAAGGTTTTATTAATAATACTTTACCATCCTTGTGACATTCGTGTCTTCTCTTAAATTACAATTTCATACGAAAACTATTAATGAGTACTTAAAAATGAATAATCATATAGTTAAAAACATAAATTGTTTTAATTCTTTTTATTCGTGTGTTGTTAGACAAAAATTCATAGAAAAAAATTAGTGACCAAAACCCCCCCCATGAGTCGGTTCTTCCTACGGCCCTGATCCCATGTCATATACGGCTCCATTTTCGATAAGTTCTCGAGTTATTCAAAAAATGGGTGACCGTTTCCCCACTTTATATATCCCCTTTGGCAAGAGAAGGGTGTCTCAATCCATCGAAGAAACATTTCCCGTACACAAATATGCTCTATACATACATATTTGATTCCATTTTTTCGATTAGTTATCGAAATATTAAAAAAAAAGTGTATGAGAGACCCTCTTCCCACTTTTTATCGTTCCACTGAATGGAGGGAAAGGTTGCTAAACCATAGGAAAAAACATTTCTTGTGCTTGGATACTTTCTCATTCGAAAATTGGTTTCTTTGCTTTATTAGTTGTCGAGTTATGCTATATTATTTGTATCAAAGCCCCTTTTCATACCTATCCCCTACATGGAAGGAGTGGATCGTTCCATTTGTAAGAAAAATTCTTGGTTCATGCAAAACAATCGTATGTGAGCTCCCGTCTTTCCTAACTGTATCCCCAATTGAAGGAGAAAGAAGTCTGAAATGAGCAAATAACTATTTTACGTATCCAAATGCTTACCTATGCCAGAATTATTTCCATTAGTTCTATTGGTTCTCGAATTATGCTAAAAAACTGTAAAGGAGCCACCCTCTCTCCTTCCCATCACCCCACTGGAAGGAGGTAGTAGTACCAAATATTTACAAAAACATTCCTTGTGTTAAAATATCCTCCCAAGCCAAATTTCGTTCTATCTGCTGGGTAAGTTTTCCGATAAAAAATTGTAAGGAAGCACCCTCCTCCCTTAAGATTTTCCCACTGGAAGAACTTTCATTGTAATCAAATACCTTTCAATACCAAATTTGGTTTAATTTGCTTGATTAGTTTTCCAGTAATTCTGGAAATTGTTACGAAGCCCCCTCCCCACTTTCTATCTCCTCACTGGATGGGAGGAGGGGTACAAAATATTCATAGAACTATTCATCGTTCCCAACTACACTTCCAAGTCAAATTTGGATTGATTTGCTCGAATAGTTTTCAAATTATGTAATAAAAAAGGGTTTAGCCCCCCCCCTTCTTCATGTTTCTCCACTAGAAGGAGGGAGGGGTCTGAAATAATCATAGAACCATTTCTCGTATTCCATTCCCCTTCCATGCCAAATTTGGTTCCATTAGCTTGATTATTTCTCCCGTTTTTTGAAAAATTGTAAAGTAGGCCCCTCCCCCCTTTATATCACCCCACTGAGAGAAGGGAGGGGTACCTTACATTCATGGAAATATTCCTCGTTCCCAAAAACCACCTCATGCCAAATTTGATACCATTTGCTTGATTGGTTTTAGAGTTATGCAAAAAATTGTCTTTTATTCGGAGGCCCCTCCCCCCCTTCATGAGAGAAGGAGGGGTCTCAGACCATAATAGGAACCTTCCCCTGCCTCCAATACCCCGCCCTGGCAAGTTTCACTCATATCGGTTCAGTAGTTTCCGAGTCTATAAGGGTATATACGAGCGATAGTATTGGCGAAAAATTGGCCTCAGCCATAACCTCAAACTTTGATGAGCTGACGGCCTCACCAGTGATGCTAGGAGCGTTACTAAAATCAGTATTTGTTTGTTTTGAACTAATTATAATATGTCTGAATTGATTAAATTTTCTAACTATCAACAGATAACGTTTGAATTCATTACGGGGCGTCATTAATGGATGATGATAAGCCATGTTTTGCTAATGAATTTTCAAGGTGAAATTAAAACATCTGAAACATATTTTCATGTACTGCTCCACTGCTCGGTTCATAAAAAGAGTTGTTTCTAACTTCTGAACGAATGCAAAATCATTCACTGTTACAAAAGAAAGTAAATTAATGAAAGCAGTTGACTATGCAAATAATAGCCTGCATGCTCTGATTATTTATAATATATCCACAAAATTCGCTACATCGTTTAAGTGTGCGATACAGACAGTTGTTATAAAGTTCAGATAAATGTTGCGTTTAATTTCATATTCTAATAGAAATCTACGGGAAAGTTGTAAATTCTCAGTACTCAGAAACGTTTTTCAATAAAAATGCAATTAAAAAAATATAATCATTTTCCAAATATTAATGCACCTGGCAGCCCTGAACACCCAAAAAATTAAAACACGAGCATCTGTGTGTCGCTTTTCCACAGGACGAATTTGTCGATATAAGTACCGCAAAATCGTGTTTATCGTGCGCCCTTCTCAAAAAATGATTCTGTTCTCCCATGGTTTGAGGTTAGGGCTGAGGCCTCCTGCTAAGATGGTGTTCGTGTAAAACTGTCAATATATCCTAATAGGGAACAGACAGACAGACAGACAGACAGACAGACAGACAGAAATTCATTTTTATATATATAGATTAAGCCTCAAATCTATGTTTCATCACTGCGCATCATACTTAAGAATGATAATGAAGGAGTCAAGCAGTTTGATAAAGTATTATAGCTCAAATATCAAATAACGCTAGAGGCGCATCTCTCAAACCCCCCCTTTTAAAACCTTTGAAATTCTAAAATACTCTTTAAAATGCTGCTGTCTATTCAAATAACTCGTAGAAGCATTATTGTTAACTTTTACACAGTAAATTGTTGCTAAATAATTGTCTTTTTGTTGAAAAACACAAGTTTTACTATTCTGATTTCACACCCTTTTTTCATAATTTTGGTCCTCAACGCCAATTGCTGTGTCCAAAAAAAGTTAACTAATACTTGATTTATCCGTTAAAAAATACAAAACAAATTGTACAAGAAAATATTGGTGATCAACAATCATTCATATTTTAACAAGCAAAACACATAGTGGTACTATTCTTATTTTGGTCACTGTATTCTCGAATGAATTCCAAACCTGTTTCGGTTATGGTGTTTATAACAATCATTTGCAAATATGTATTATTATGTTTTTAAATTTATGTATTCGTCGTCGTTTTTTTTCCTAATTTAAAATCGTTCTCGTTTTGTATGTTTTAATGTAAATGTTAACTTTGAAATGTAACTTCAAAACTAATATTTTATATCACTGGAAGCACTGTTCAACTGTTGTTTTTTTTTATTTAAATTTACTTGCATAAAAATTTAATGAAATATATAAATCATGGTTAGAATTTCTGATATAGCATTTATATAATAAAAATTGAACACCTCCGGCAGCGTAATAACATCCCGATCGAGAGCCCGAGCGACGGAAACCCCGTCCGAAACAATTTTGAAGTAATTAATTCCCACTTCTTAGCTATCGGGTTCTCTATCAACTGGTGCAACATGTTTCAACAACTATCAGCTAGTATAGTAGCTACAACATCATAGTGGGTAATCACTTCAATCTAATAGAGTGATGCTTGTTGTTATGGAGCAGTACAGTTTAATTTGTTTATGTGACGATGGCATGGCTTTATCTATTTCTGGTTGGTTTAATCACACTATAGTGGGATTCCATTGGAATTATTTGTTTAGCTTAGAACGATAGCTGCAAATTCAAGCTTTCATGATCTTATTCAAATTTAAAATTGAAAATATTTTATCTTTGTATTTTGTACAGGAGATTTTTTCAATTTATCAAATGCTGTAATAAATTTGAATTGTTCCGAGTTTATGTAAAATCTAACTTTTAAAGTAGACGTTTAAAATATTTAAGAAATACAAAAAAAATTTCCGGTGCTATGTTAACTATTGTTAAAATGTTTAAAAATTTCTTTTCCTTTAATTTTTCAAGCATCGGTAGCTATACATTTGTCAAAAACATACTCAATCAAAAAATTGAATCAAATGTCAATGGAAAATCAAATGTTTCAAAAACCAATGTTTTTGGTGCAAAAATTAAGTAAAGGTTCCTTGCATGTTTCAAAGCCCGGCTAAAACTAGACAGAAACTAATACTTTTTTTTTGTTCAATTTGTAGCCTCGAGAAGCTTGAAAGTTTACTTCATCTTCTGGATGCCAAGGGTGTTGCTTCAATCTTGTTCATCCAGCATCCAGCAGCTTTCTGATCATTGAACTTCCGCTCGGCAAATGAAGAGTGATGAATATTGGAAACTGGTGTTTTTCGGGTTTTACATGGGAAAACCTTTTGTGATTTTTTTTTGTTCTCCTCTCTCTGTGGCTGGCTGCTCTCCAGCTTCCTGTTAAACAAATGAAATTGGATGTTAAAAGTATCCTCCGTTCAAGGGCTCCAGTTTTCGTGATTGGATTTGCCTGTCAGGCAGCGAAGCGAGCAGCAAGCAATAATAATAACAACGAAAAAACGCTCAGCCGTCAGCCGTAATTTGTTTAATGAAATTTCACTCAGCTGTCTTCGGCAACCATTAAATTCGACAAAAGTTGCGCCAGGGCATACGCGTGTGAATTTGTTGATCTGATAACAAAGGCCATGGCATAGCATTTCGGCAAACAGGCAGTTGATTACGGCGGGCAAATAGAGATTCCGTGTAATTTCGTTATTGGTTTCGGAAAATTTTTTGCCCGCACATTTCCCCTGTTGATCTCATTCACTGGATTGGATCTTTTAATGCCGGTGTCAGGTGGAAAGCGAACTCCTAGCAATTGGTAGGCGCTTTCCATCCACAGGTGTTATTCCAATGTAAATGAACGGCAACAAAAAAAACCGTCAATTTCATGGAATCAGGATTGAAAAGTTGTATTAGAGCGAACATTGCTTGACAGGGAGTTGTTGGAAAACCCTTTTAGAAACTATTCAATTTGTTTGCAGTGGAGTGTTGAAAATTATTTGGATGTATAAACAAATTATTATGATTGGTTATCCACTCCATTTTATGTTGTCAACTTTCAATTCCACTACTAGTTGAAGAATTCGTTGTTGAAAATATGCTTTTGACAATTCAACTATTTAAAGTCCGTGTTCAAAATTCAGGGGAAAATTAAAAAATCAACTATTCAATGCCAGACAAATTTCGCAACCATTTTTGCACACTTTTTATTAACTCTCTGTACACTATCTTATCGCAATACTGCCGCCATTTTTTTAGAAAAACTTCTCAAATATTTAACAGATTCCTATTGAAAAATCTTTATGAGAGGTTAAAAATCAAATTAAACATCTGATAACTTTTATTGCATTATTGGCAGATCTTTTCTGTTGTTTTGGTTGCAATACGATAGTATAAGGAAATTTCTTACTCATTTTTAGTGATAGGTAATCCACCATGGGTGCACGGATTCACCGCAGTTTCGCCAACGTAGGCGTTTATTTGCTTTCTTTAGATCAATTGTTCGGCCTATCTACAATGCAAACAACCACATACCCGACACCATGGCTTCGTATGAGCTGTTATGTAATGAGTGTTACGTGTATGTGTATGTGTTATTTGTAGAACGATACAATCAGTTTAGCAACCGTATGGAATTCATAACATTCTAGTGTTATGAATCTTCGACAGGTATTCCGCATACGTGTAGATACCTGCCCAGCTGGCAACTGAGTGACCGTTCAAAAATAATTTATATAATAAATGAAATTGTTGAAAAATTATTAAATCTTACCACTCCGTGAACTCTTACCTTTTCATACTCAACCTTAAATCTTACCAGTTGTGTTAAAGCTATAGCTCTATTTACCGACTTATAATCCGTTTATAAAATTATTAATGAAAAAATCATATTACTTTGTGAATGATCAGTTAGGATACTCAACTGCACTTACAAATTTTAAGCTATTGAAAGCAACTACACTTTATAATTCCAAGCTTAATGATGATTATTTTCATCTATTTGTAAAACATTTCTATTTAACGGTAATTCTGGTTGTTCTTATATGTGTATATACATTTAAAAAAATTCAATAAAACTTACCATTTTATAAAACCCAAATCTTACCATTTACTGTGTCTACCTTATCTAACCTTTACACATCTCAAATCACAACGAAGCTTTAAACTCAACCCCATTTGTTGACCATACTCCAACTTTTTTGGATTTTTTTTAATGTAATTGAAATTACAAATATTATGTTGAGTTAGGGGGCAATACAGTTGTCATGGTTTCTGTAAAGAACCTTCAACTATGATGTTTAATTGTTAATTTAAGGTTTATGATGACATTTAGGAATTTATCAATTGACGTGACAATTACTTTTTTCAAATTGATCAAAAACTTCTGTAAAGAAAATTCACGAAAAAAAACTTACATATTTCAAAATATTGCAACATTTAAAATATAATAAATCTTAATCGAACAATGCGATAAATAGGAAACAAATGTCGGTTTAACATATATGGTTCCAAAACAAAATCACTGAGGAGCAGTGTCTTTGCTGCCAATATGTTTTAAAAATCTATTTTGCGAGATTTCGGTTTCCTGAATACGTAGCACTTGTCAGATTTAGCCTAAAATCACTTTGAGTGATATATCGAAAAAAAAATCTGTCTACCTTAGCAGCAATATTTGAGTAACAATTTACTTACAATATAAAAAAAAATATATTTTTCTTATGATATGAAGAGCATAATAGCTCACTTTATCTTTGCATACTAGCTAAATTTTCAATTGTTAAAACATTTTTAAAATTAAAAAAAAAACTTCAGTTAATATTTTTGATTCAACATGAATTAAGTAAACAAGTGAAGTTATATTTTATGTGAAATGATGTTTTATAGTGCTTCAGTATGGTGTTCGATTATTTACACACGAAAATAAATTATATTTTGTAATTTTTCCTAAAGAATCGTTAAAATTAATTTACATTTATACGCCTGCAATTAATTGACAAACAAAATGTGGAAATAAGTTTTATACCAGGCGGAATCACCCTAGCACGAAGTGAACAATAACTCAATCCGAATGTCAAATTCGGAACTCGCAGTATCTATTCGAAGTCGTAGAAATTATCCAACAACATCTATTACGTGTCTTTTAAGCAAATTTAGTTAAAATGATTCCTAACAGCAACGTTCTATCGGGCACATGAAACCATTAGCAACCGGACGTTTAGCTAAATGAACAAAGTACCCACCCGAATAAAATGGGAAAGAACAGTAAAGAAAAAAACCTACTAGGTATAACTGGTGGTAAATTTTGAAAAATCTTCGATTGCTGCGATCAAACCATCGTGTGGGTGGAGTAAAGAAAAATAAAACATTGAGCGTTTAATTGGAAGGTAGCTCTTTCCGTATTCTTCGATTAAATATTTCGTGTCCATCTTCTAAACAAATCTTTAGAAAACACTTTTTCAGAAGCTCGAATAAGGAAATGAAAAGTGGAAAATTTGAAAAATAATAAGGGACGAGCTCACCGGATTCTCCGTTTTGTTGAATTCCGCCGCTCGCGCGCTTTTGGCTGCTGATTTGCTTGCAATCGATTGGCTTCAACATCCGATTTCTTCACAATTTTTGCACACATTTCAACACAACTTTGTTTCATTAATCACTTTGCTTCCCAAATAGAGAAGAATAGCAATATCTTCATTTAGCACATGATGAAAATAGTTTATGCTTTCTTTTCCCATTCTGTTGTACTTTATTTAAATTTCACATGAGAAGCAACCATAAACGACCGAGAAAGACACAATTTCAGCCACAAATCACACGAGTACTTTTAAATTCACCAGTACCAATTCTTCATTTTTTTTTTAAATTTTATCCTTGAATCATTACTCAAACCACCAAATATATCAATGAAAAAGAAAAAATGCAGCGCACGAGAAACTTGAAAAAAAAAAACGCGTCCGCACCCGAACAAGGCCTACTCGGAACTCTCTTACTCATTTTTAGTGAAAATCATCATCAAATATTACCTCTGATTCAAGGTGCAATTGCTTACAGCAATTAATTTGTTCTCAAGACATATTTTATGGATTAATTCGAATATCGGTGAAACAGTTCCTTTCAAATTTTTTCTGCAAGTTGCCCTGTGTATCCCTCTACTGTATTCAACCGAACAGTTATCTTGATTCGCATGGTTTCAAGACACATTCTAACTCAATCTTTCAATTCCATCCTGTCTAATAACTATGTTCTTACATTTTTTTTATTCAATTTCATTGTCAATATTATTTTCATATCTCAAGGTTTAAGCCGTTATCTTGTTGTTATTTTAATTCAAGAATGCTTAACGTATTTATTCTATCCAAAATCTGGACTTTTTTTTATAAGTTGTTAGCCCAGGCGGTAAATCCAATTTACGGATTGCATTCCAATACGCGGCGAGCCACCGCGTCACCCCCCCCAGTTTGCTACTCTGAGTCCATGGGTGCAATTGGACGACTCATGATACAATGCTAAGGAACACTGTACTCCCTACGCCATAAAGTCCACCTGAGGCCACTGACCTTTGTTCCCACTTCGAACTGTTTGACACACTTTACTTCAATAGTGGGAGGTCAATTCGCGCTAGTACGCTCCAAGGCAATACTCGTTTCCGAATCCTCTATCAGCAATACCTCATTCTAAGACAACTCGATGCGCAATCCTTCCTCTGACGAGTTAGGACCCGACATCTCATCGTGTGAATAAGGTCCCCAAACGGCGCAACTACTAACTTAGTGAATCCAGTCCAAGATCCAGAAACACAAAGCGAGTTGTCGAAGGCACTTTCTCTGTTTAAACACGCGGGTAGGAGGCGTAAGCCCCTAAGCCACGTGTAGGACTCAGACTCCTCCGAACTCACAAATAGTGTTGACCTAAGTCACCACTCAGCGCAACTACTCGATCTTCAAGTCGGGCGCTTGACCACCCGAAGTGCAGATCGAGCTATAGACCGCCATCATCAGGTCACACTCGCGGTTCAGGCGCATCAATTGCCGAAACGCGTGTCGAACCCTGACACCTCCGGGAAACTGTGCCTCTCAGACACTGACGTGTAAACACGTCCCTAAGAGATCGGCCCACCATTGGCCACCA
>NW_026598099.1:0-52500 GCF_029784155.1 Uranotaenia lowii
TCCATGCAATCATCCAAACCAGAACTAAAACATTCCACTTCTCTACCTTCGATTGTTGTTGAGAATGGCTCGGCTGCGTGCCAAGTTGGGCTCATAATTAAAGCTTTTCACATGCCAATAATCGGTCGGATTGCATTTCCCGTGTGAATTGAAAAACGCCCTCCATTGACAGCTGACAAGCTTTATGGCCAATGGAGAGTTTACGCGCACAATACATCATTGAACCTTATCGAAGACAGACTGAATGACGTCCCACGAGCAATGTGATTTTTCAATATTTATGAGCAGTGGTGGCACTTTATGGGCTCGACCTTTCCGTCCGGCGGACTGTTAGTAGGAATTCAATCATCGAAACGATGATGGTGTCCCAGTGGGTTTCCAGAGTGAGCATATCAATCCGGAACAATCAGAGAGCTGGCCCGCGAAGGTGGTGCGAACCTTATGGGTGACAGAGAGTAAATGTATTCCTAATTAGCGAAGGCTCGGATGGGTTTTGCAAAGAACCATCTATCAAATACGCACCTGCAACGAATACAGCGGATATCAACAGATCTTGGCAATACTAGGATGGTACAGCTTCCATTATTCTTATTTTTCTTTAATTTTAAATTGTTCGTCAGTATACATAAAAATGCCACAAAATGCAACTGTGTCAATTTTGATTTGTTTTTTTTTGCTCTTGGAAACCACAATAAGTGAACCATTCTATGATAACTTCAAACAAAAACCATTCTTCTCGAATTGGAAACATCAACCTACGGAAGATGACCATGCTAGGAAGAATGAAAGATGACATAAATCATAACCAGTCGCTCTACATGGTTGTGGAATACTTGATATGCGAGTGCAACAGGGTAAGTTGAGCTAGTTGCTGACCTCAAAGATTTATGTACTCACAAGATAAGAGTTCGAGCTTGAGGTTCAATATGAGTTACCTTACCTTCGGGAGGAGAGCATTGGTTTTGTGCATCAATCATCATTCAAGGAATGACGTTTCGACACGTTTGGAATGCAGAATTGAGTAGTAGCATTGCGTGATTTGACACAAATGCAATTTACTTCTTTGACACTGCTCTAAAAAAGCATAAATTCGTTTCTAGATCTTAGAATTGAGTGTCAGTGCTCACGAACGGCTCGGAAAGTATGCCACACTCACATATGGTTTGCCAAACCATTGCGTTTTTATCTAATTTTTCGGTAAAAATGTATGTCTCCATCTCAGAGTAGTCCTTGACTTTCGCGAACTGCACGCGTTTTTTTTCTTCGTCCGCAAAAATTTTATCAAAATTAAAGTTTTTAAATAGTTTTTTGTGATTTTTTTTATTTATAACGAATTTTAAAGAGTTTAACAATAGGGAAACTAAAGGTGGATCGCAAAATTGTGTTAACTGTGGTACTATGGCTGGCATAACGAGGCATCAAATAAAAAATTCGAAGTTTATCGGAACAGCCAACCTTGCTGCTCTGTGTGTTCCGAATTCCGGGTCCGTACAATCCGGAGATTTCTCTCTCCACTGTTCATGTTAGACGATATTTTGTATAAGATAGAGTGAAATTCTCAAAAGCGTAGCTTCTTCATGCCAAAGAAAACAAATGCGCATAAAAACAGAGTCTCTAGCTGGGAGTGCCTAAGGCGGAAACGAAGAAAAATGATTGCTTGCTGTGTTGGGAAGTAGCTAGGGAAAAATGAAACGGTTTTAAAGAAGTTATTTTGGTTTTCAAAATAGTGAAAATTTGAAGCGTTTGAATTCAGATATGATAGATTCAGTATGGTGATGAACATTAGCGAAAAAAATTGATTTCTTTTTGTAATTTGGTGTTTTGATGACGCGGTGTGGTAAAGCTTAAGAAGGAATTCACAAAAAAAGCAAGCTCTCCATCAACAACATCGCTACAACGGACAATTGTCAGCGAGAACAAAAGATTAGTTTATTTTCATACAAAATAATGACAAATTTCTATCGGACGTTATGAATAACGAGTTGTACTATTTGGTTCATTTGTTTTCTTCTCCGTAATCACGAAACCATTATGAGGCGAAGAGTAGAATTGTTTTGATGAATTTTAAAAAACGGCCTTATTCATTTATCACACCTGACAACTCAATGAAAAATTTACCAAAATATTGAGGTTCACTCTTTTCGTTCACAAAATATTCACATTTTAATTATTTCATTTCTGATATACTTTGAAGTTTGATTTAAGTACCTTACTCTGAAAAGCAGTTTTTTGGAAATGCATCAGTGTAACAGATTAACGACTAGAAAACAAGCTAGCTAAGAGAAGATTTAAAAAATTTTTTTTTTTCAAAACAGCTCTTAAAGCTTATCACTGCCTCATCGATAGAATTAGGAGTTTCCTAAGGAAATATCTAAGAGCAAAGAAGGTGTAAGAAAACACGATCGCACCATTTACCATAATGGATCCTGATCTATAACCCTCCCCTTACTAACACAACCCTTTCCTTGGATATTTGAATATATATTCGCAGACGTATAGACGGTTTCTATAGTTGGTGATATTGACTTACCTTTTTCCTGAATTTTTCAAAACTAGTTTTTTGAATATAACGGGACAAAAGGTTGTTGATTGATTCTAGAAAATATCTTACTTACAATCCTTCCTTCATTTCCCATTGACTACTAGGACGTGGCCGGCACTGTTATTGATAATTTTTAAACAGAGAGCATACGTTTTGTGCAGTGAGAATGTTCTGCTGATCCCAAGCACCATTCTATTGGGCTTTGCACAAAATTGATGGCCTCGATCAATCACGGAGTAGCAACCATTGGCGAGGCAGAACGTGTTCTGCTTAGCCACGCCAGCGATCATGGAATTTGAAATGCGTAATTTGAGCAAAGCCAAGTATAATATATACTGAAGTTTTATTTTAAAATCTTGTATGAATGATCATACCTATATAGCATTTCATGTTCAATGATTTAAGGTGGATATGAGTAGTCAACCAAGCTAAGCTAAGCTAAAAATTTATGTTACCATCTATCCAATATTTTGGCCATCCCGAACAGTGTAATGCTGGCACTCGTAAGCGTTTTGTAGTCAAAATTGAAATAGGTTTCGTCGTCGATGATAATGCAAACCAATTTTCCACAAAGCGGTTGATCTTACCTTGATATGTTGGACAGTGCAGAGATTAGATCCACGTTTTTAGTCACATCCTGAACTGAGGCAGTTTTATTACTAGTGGAAGCACGTCCAAAGTTTAGTCCAGGAAATTTACAGCCAAAAAAGGAGATTTTGCAGTTAACACGTTCGTCGCCAAGCTCATTTTGGTTGTTTTACTTGCCGGGCCCAAAGGAAATCTCGGAGCAAGAAAGCAACCAGGGAGAACTCCACTATTTGTAACGTGTGGCTAAACTGAGCGGCTAACTTGAGTGAGAGAGCGTCACATGCTTTTTGATGTGACAGGGCCTCCCAGGAAATAACCCGTCACCCGAATATGGGTGACATGGCGACGAACGTGTTAAGCTAGAAAAAATGATTAAGGGTCGTTGAACAACGTTCAGCAACCCCTTGCCTTTGGGTCAACCGAATCAGCTGAAATTTGGCATGATGCCTTCTTTAAGACTAAGACTCGATTTTAATCCCAAGGTTTTGATTCCAGGAGATTTCCCTTTGTTGGATCACTCTAGGGAACATGCAGTTGGTAAAGTAAATTTTCTCGGTGAATTGCAACATAGCGGTGATGATGGGTGATCCTATCCTACCCAGGATAGCAATGACTGACAGGGCACTTCCAGATTCAAATATATCAATCAGATGAAGACCTGGTTGAATGAAATAGCTAAAACGATGGACGAAGAAGGTGATCGCCGGCTAATGAGCCGTGTTACAGGAAAAAATCGAGAACTCATTCGAAACCGTGACGAATAATTTTATCCGTATTTTTACTTAAAAGTTTGAAAAACGCTTCATTTATATGAAAATATCTTGAATTCAGTTATAAATAACTGAAATATAGCCAATTATTTTTGTTCCAATTCTATCTAAAGCAAGCTTCATTTTTGTGTTCAAGTTTTCGTTCAAGTTTCTCCAATTGAAAGTGTATAAAAAGTCCTATAAAATAGCTAATTACACCAAAACTTGTCTGTTGCGAGAATGCCGGACGACTGTCCTGCAAAATAGGTGTTCGCTACGAATTCGTTAGGAACAAGACGAGCGGGGGCGCAACGAGCGAGGTGGTTAGACCAAGTGGAGCGTGATCTGGCGAACGTGAGGTGCCCGGGAAATTGGAGAACGGTTGCTATGAACCGAGTGAATTTTAGGAATTATGTTCGTCAAGTTATGTCGTAAGACGGAATACTATGTAAATAAAAAAATAAATTGTCTGTGCCTAAACGTTCCTTGAATATTGAAGATTTGAACCCTGAATAAAAAATTTGTTGTCGCTTACTTGAAAACTGGACTTTTTCAAGCTTATCGTAGATTTGCACCACTGTGCGTCGGTCTACTCCACAAAGCAATCGTAGGAGGCTGCATAAAGTTGGTGAGCCCACTTAATAGCCCCTGTTGTCTTCCACCGAAAATTTTTGGGCGCTAAAGAGTTCGTTTTGCTATCCATTACGATTTTTTTTCAAAATATCTCTCCACGAGCATTCCAAATATTCTGCACACGATTCGTCCACCGTATATTATGCATGCAGAAAAAATCCAAAATATGAGCGCTAATAATCATAGCAGCTTTGCCTACTAGCGACACGTCGCATACGTCGCGACGTTGAAAATATTAACGACGCAGCGCGAGTTTCCTAGGAGACTTGAAGCATGCGATTGATCGCCTAAGGAAAATGTACAGTAAATAACATAAACCATGTTCGAGTACCTACTACATCGAAATAGCCTACTGGACTGAAAAAAGAAAAACAAACCTATGAATGACAGAAATCTCGCTAGTAAAAAAGCGTCGCTAGTCCTACTGTCGCTATTCGGTTTGGTGCTATACACATAATTTTGTATATTTTACCGATGGGCAGATCTTCTAGAAATGAAGTCAGGCCTATTTATAAGTCAGCTAGACGAACCAGTCAGAAAAATTTAACTTTTTTATCACTTCATCTATCCATATTTTCGGATTGAGCTTCAAAAACCTATCACGTTCCTCACGTTCTTCACTTTTAGTCAAATTTTACCTCAAAGTTGGGTCCTCTAGGACTGTGGTCTTTGGTCGAATAGTTGATTTTCAGCTGTTTTTGGGTCTCCTACTAGGTACTGAGGTACCTCAAAAACCACTTGACAGATTGTCACCATATTTTGTACACGTACACATTATATTACTAGGTAGCTTCACTGAAAATTTTATCAATTTCCAACCATGCATTCAAAAGTTATTCACGAATATTTTTTTCGAATACACTCTTTATTTCAAACAGCCCGAGGCGTAGAGGATAGCCTTCAAGTCTTCTAAGCCAGCGGGCATGAGCTCGAGTCTCGGTCACGGCATACATAGTACACTTCTGTGGGTTGGTGGTTCTAGCATTTGTAAGATGCTATCCAACATATCTTCGAAAGTTGTACGCTTAGAGTTAAGAAAAAGAAATCTCTTCGAGGAAACATCAAGTTTCATTGTGTTCCTGTATGTGTTTGTGTTCGTTAAAAAAACATTTTATGGCGATAACTGGAAGGAATTGATAAATAAGCCGAAGATAAATCTCAAAAACAAGCAAACACGCATGATTTTGTTCGCCATTTTTTATGTTCCGGTTAACTAACGAAAGGTCACTCGCAGAATGCATCTTACCACCTTTTGCAGGTAAGCTTAGGTTACTACCTTCCATGGTAAATTTACAGAACTTAACTATCTGTCTTATTTTTTTATATCACCTTTCGAAAATTGTCCATTTTTCAAATGAATACGTTGTTTTGTCTAAGAATCTGGATAATCCGGGCATTTAATTACCAAATTTTCAACCCCAAATCCGAGCAAATTTGATCAAACTACAGGAACCTAGGAACACATTATTAGGTTTCAAATCGTGTTTTAAGCTTCCAAAAAACCGAATATAATTATTTTGATAAAACTTTTTGGCCGCAAAAATCAAAATATAATGACTAATCTGAGTATTTTTGAATTCTTTAGCGAACAAAATGACTAAATATCCAGGCAATATCCGGACAATGTTCAACGAAATCCGGACCGGACCGGACCGGACTTTTCCCAAATTTGGGTTCAAATATCTGGGAAAGTCCGGATAAAACCGGGCAATCAGGCAAGCTTATAGTATTATCATTCGATTGTTTTCGTAATTTTTAGGAGGAGAGATAAAAGTCTAAGAAATCAAAGGCTGTTTTTGTTTCTTTGAAACACACACCTGAAAAATTTTCCTTAAAAAACGTTATCACTAAGATCCTACTTGTACCCCACTCTACTCTAAATTTTGTCAAAATTTTCATCTTATTTTATCAACATGTATGCACAATGTACAAGCATTTTTTCAATTTTTATTAACGTTACTAATTGCTCAAGGCGAGTCTAAGTTTACATTGATTTTGTATGGAAGGCCTCACCCCGGTTTAGAAAAAATGTTAAAAATCTCAACGGTACGTCAAATATTGTTCCGCATGTGTTCCAAATTTGATGAAAATCAGTTCCACTATTTTTTTTTGTATTAAAAATTCAGTAAAGTAAACTAACTTTTTATCACAGACAAACAGACAATTAGAAAAAAATTGGTTGATTTTTCGCAAAGCGATTACATTGTCATCTAGCGGCAACATTGCCTTCCAATTCCCTTAACCTATTGTGAAATGATCATCGATGCCTTTGACATTTTGATGTTATAAGAAGAAAGTAAACAATGAAATATTAGATTGGGGCTGAGGTATTCTCATGGTTTTGTTGTAGATATAAGAAGCAAACAACAGCTTTTTAACAAATTTCCTTGTAGATAGAATTTTAGACCTAAATAATTAGGCTTGTCAGATTGCCCAGATTTTGTCCGATTTTTTCCTTTCAATTTGCAATAAAAAAAAATTTGAGTCATGAATAATGTATTATTGTTCAAATTTTTTTAACTTATTTTATCAAAATAAAATATGATTTAAATTTGACGATGTTTTTCGATAAAAAAAATAATTTTATCGAAAATTTTAATCGACAAATTTGGATACTGGCGGATATTGGCAAAAATGGCTAGTATACTGTCTTAAATATATCTGGAAATCTTAGGTTTTGTAAACACATACAAAAACATAAAGGATCTCATTGAAACTTAATGTTAACTCGAAGAGATTTCTTAAACTTAAAACTGTAAACCGTTCATCTTTCGCGGCTTGATGGTTAGCATCTTAGACTTGAAGGCCATTTAGGTGAAAATCATTCCGGATGTTTTGGCTCCAATTTTGATTATAAACATTTAAATTCGATGACTGTAAACATAATTCGGGTTCTGCATCCAGTTTATTGTTCTTGTACCTACTTCATTTGAATCATCATTAAGACAAAATCCCAATTCGAATCTTGGTTTTGTATTTCAAACCTCATCTACGTGTATTTTTCATATTCGAACTTATCATTTCGGAAAATGAAAAGATTTTCATTTCATATTTCAAATTACACATCATTTTAAACCTTTGAATTTTTAATTGTAACTTTTATTTCTTGTGCAGAATTGGAACAAAGAAAAGTTTCATAGTGAAGAATTCAGAAATCTGAAACAGTTTCATCATGAGCAATGTTCATTTAGATCCACTAGTTGAATTTTGAATAAATAACTAAAAATGGAATTATTAGTAGGAATAAATTAAAAATCGTTTTCAAATTCGTTGTTCAGATATCAAATCAGCTTCGAAAGGCAGGATTCAGATTCGGAATTAAGATGAATAATACAGATTTAAATTTAGCTTGTAACCATTCATTTAATGGTTACAATAAAAATTGTGATTTTTGGGCCAGTTTGGATGAAAACTTTGTAAAT
The DNA here is from genome assembly GCF_029784155.1 of Uranotaenia lowii. Taxonomy (NCBI): domain Eukaryota; kingdom Metazoa; phylum Arthropoda; class Insecta; order Diptera; family Culicidae; genus Uranotaenia; species Uranotaenia lowii. The sequence continues at coordinate 7,935 of NW_026598099.1, forward strand.
ATTGTAAATAAAAATTATTGTTCGTAAATGTCTAAAATTAGGATAAGATATCTACATGTTTGTGTGGTGTCTTGTCCTAGTTTTAATAGCAATCGGCTGGTGTCACTTAGGGATTTAGTTTTTGTTTATTTATTTATTTGTTTAATTTTTAATTTTTCGTTATTTATTTATTTATTTATTTATTCATTTGCATATTTATTCATTTTCGCGTTTATTATTTATTCATTTAGTTTACAGTGATTTGTTAGGTATTTGTTTGTTTATTTAATATATTATGTTATGGAATGCACGCCATAAAAAGAGATGTTAAAAAAATAAGACACCAGCCCTCTATATGTCAGTTCCTGTATTGTTCCTGTCATGTTGCTGTCATCGAAGGGGACGAGAACATCACAGACGGGAAATGGGAACAAGGCTGAAATGAGAGGCAGAAAAGGCATAAATAGAAGGAGCTCGCAAGACGCGAGGCTTTTTGATGAAGTTCCGGTCCGAGGTGGAGCAGCAACTGCGCGGTCACACACCCAACGTGACGATCGTTTCAAACCGTAATTGGGTGGCTCTGACCCCCTTCCCCGTTAATAAGGATCTAGTAGAGATTCCCGTGAAAAAACAACGGCCAACTGGAAGACTTCACACCGTTATTTCCCGGTTGGTCGGTCGAGTGTGGCTTCTGTGAAGTGAACCAAGGGACAATAGTCTTCCCCCAGTGCCGCGAATCACCATCAGCCTTCTCGAGAACACACCGGTGTCCCGTGAGTGCTAAGGTCGTGCAAGTGCCAGTGCCCCAACCCGTTACAACCCCCTTCGGGGCACTTCATGCTGTGGTGAGGCCTGGTGGGAATTCCCCCCTTGAGTTCTTGTGCCGACCGAAAAGCTAGAGCCCCTCGATTGAAGTGAGACACTCGCGTGGTAACCAGTGCACGAAATCAAGCTCCCCGGACCGCGTAGTGAACGATAGGCCTACGCCCAACAGGCCGAGTAGTTGCGGGAATTGCCCGAAGAGCGATTCCGGATTCCGCCCTGTTCCTGTTTTCGTCTGATCCCGTTACGTCGTTCCAGTAGACGTCCCCCAACGAGTCGACCATCGAGAAACGGCCGCAACGAGATCATCGAGATTAAAAATAAAAAGCGCAAGTACAAAACCAAACCAACCATCTTATAATTTTCCTATCGAATCAATTTAAATTAGAGAAACAAACAACGAAAGAAAAGTGGATTTAAAAGTTTCCCAAAATAAAATTATGTATGGTCTTTTTCTATCCAAATTGTTGAGACTTTCTTTAGTTAAATGTGCATTCCCTAAAATCTAAAAATATTTCTCTGTTTTTGTTCCTATAAAGTTTCAAAAGGTTTTAAAAGTCCGCCCATTAATCAAAGATTTACTAGTTGTTGTTGAATATTTCTCTGGTGATCACTTTGATTTCCCCTGTTGAGCTAGCGCAGGGAAGTAGGGTCAAAACGACTGTAACAATTGGCGCCCAACGTAAAAATTTTGATCAAATTTAAATTTTCATTATTAAAATATTAAGAAAAAATGGTTTACTTCCAAGACCAGAAGTAAATCCCTTTTTCTAATTGGTCTCCCGGAGAAATTCAGTTAAATTGACCTTCATTAAAATCGCGTAGTCGTTGAAGCAAGTTTTTTCAAAGTCATTTCACGAGGAAATTTTGGGGATGAAAATTCACTGATTACAGCGAATGATTATTACTATTATACAAACCATACTCTTCTCCCGAATTGTTGATCAATCTGAAATTGTTACTAACCATTCTAAAGTACCTTCTTATCCAACAGCAAAATTATAAGTTCATATTTGCCAAGACTAATCTTGCATTTAGTTGTGTTCATACCAGATATTGCTTACCTCTTGGCGTTTAAAGAAACCCAAAGTCACCCACATAAGTAGCATATTTCTTTTTCAGCTCACATATCCAAAATCAACCGATTAGTTAATTTATTATTTCCTAAGCTAGAGTTAATCAATGATGGAGGACTTGAGTTTCAATCAAGCGATAGATCGCTTGGTGAAATGGTATCAAGTCATGCGGGTGGAGTTATTGGAGGAAGATGAACTTGAGCAAGAGCTCAAATGTCGCGACGTGATATTATCAGGTTTGGATTTATCTCGGAAAAGGAAATGTTTGCGAGATGCCTTAAAAAGGGAGAAAGAATCCGGTTTAAAGTTAAGTGCCTTAAGCCTAAGAACAGATCCCGAGAATGAGCGGGAACTTTGCCTTGTTAAATTTAAACAAATTAAAACACTGTTGAAATCTAGCAGTACGGACGAATCACAGAAAAGGATTTGCTTAGCCCGTCTAGCCCATGTGGGTACACGAGTGGCTACCCTTCTGTGTTCGTCGCGTGGTTCACCTAATCTCCTAACGCAGATGCAAAATATGTTGGTTGAGTTAGTCCAACTCTTGCAATCTGCCTACGATCCATCGGGTATCGCGACGCAGGAAATCGTGGTCCAAAATCCATCGCAGGCTATCACTGAGGCAAACACCAACACGGAGGTCGAGCTTCCATCACCCTCTGTTCTGGGCCAGGACGACCTAGATTGGATCCACAGCTTGCAGGCGAGGATAGTTGGCCTAGAAGAAGAATTGGCAAAACGGAAAGAAGGAAGAGAAGTTGAGACTCAAACGGAACAAGAAGTGTTCAATGTTTCGAACCCACTGGAAAGAGATTTCAGAAATTACTCTGAAAACTTTTCTGCTATCTCCAGTTTTCAAAACAATTGTTTCCCTCAAATTTCCCTTAATCCTACTTATCCTCAACAAAATTTATCTTACCATCAAATTACCAATCCTTATCCATACTTAACAACAAATATTTCTCAATCCCACAGTGAAAATAAACTTCCGAATATTCTGTCCCACCAGCCCACAGTTTCAAATATTCATCTGAACCACCCTAGCAATCCTCAAAACCCTTTTCCCACTCCTTCCAATCAAATTCCTATAAATCCTAGTAACCCCCATCAATCCATTCCTAATGTGAATTTCTCACATAATGTAGGACAACCAAATTCCTGGTCAAACAACTGTCCAAATCCGAACCCTTCTCAGCCTCAGCTCCCATATAACGCGTTTCCAGGCCAGTACCAGGGACCATCCGGTCAACCTCAAGGACATTGGGGATCACCTTACGGGAATCCCGGGTTTTCGCATCAGTTTCAGACACCTTTTCATTCCCGACATACTTTGCCAGTATCCAAATGGAATATTGCAAAGTACAGCGGAGATGATCAAGGGTTGAAACTGAATGAATTCCTGGAAGTCGTTCACGCTCTGTCCATGGCTGAAAGGGTGTCCGATCAGGAGCTTTTTGAATCGGCTGTACATTTGTTTTCTGGATCTGCCCTTAAATGGTATATGACACAGCGATCTATGGGCCGGCTTGTCAGTTGGCAGCATTTAGTTTTCGAGCTCCGCAGAACGTACATGCACCCAGACTTGGACGCTCTCATCAAAATGAAAGTGTACCAAAGGCGTCAACGGCAGCAGGAGTCCTTTCACGAATTCTACAGCGAGGTAGAGAAGCTGATCCGCACGATGAGCGTCCCTATACCCGAATTCGAGAAAATTCAAATCCTTCAGCAAAACATGAGGATGGACTACAAGAAGTTCATGGCTTTCATTCCCATCTTGAACTTAGAATCCTTACTCTCAGCGGGTCAGAAGCTTGATGCGCTTAATTTTTCTGCGTATAGCAAGGTGTTCGGCTCTGATAAGGTGGTTCACGTGATCGAAGACGAAGATCTGGAGCAGCCGAGGTCGAACAAAAGCAAGAAGCAGGCACCAAGCTCTGATTTCGTCGTACCGGTTCAACAACATCCAAGGAATAATTCAGCGGGTCCTAAAGCGAATGTTGTTCCGAAGAACCAGAACCAGTTCGCGCAAAATATACCTGGCCCGTCACGGCAAATAGCCAGTAAGCCTACAGCAGTCGGGGAACCATCTGGCAGTCAGTCGCAACCTCAACTCACGTTAGAGATGGTGGTAAACAACCACAAGCCTCCTCCATCAAATCGTTGCTACAACTGCAATCGGGAGGGACATCATGCAGCAATTTGCCGTCAACCACCAATCATCGTTTGCTTCAAATGCGGGCTTCGTGGATTTCCGACTGCTATGTGTCCGTATTGTTTAAAAAACCACGGTACTGCGAGCCAAAAACGCGGTTCGCAGGAACGCCAGGCGTAACTTCTTCTTCTGACGGTTCGTCAGCTCCTCCGTGGTTCTGGGAAACGGTCCCAAACCACTGTTATTCCGCAGATACTGAAATCTGTCACATTTCGTATCCATTTCATAATGATCACCGTCCATTCGTGGATATTCGCATCCACGATATTCCCGTTTGTGCCCTTTTAGACAGTGGCAGTAATTACACCTTGATCAATCAGAATGTTTTTCGCAAGTCCAGACACGAGAAATTGAATCCATTGACCAAATCGCTGGATCTTCGTTCAGCAAGTGGTGATTCGATGGAAATATTAGGCCAGGCCTTTCTGCCCATCCAGTTTGATGGACGAACTAAAGTCATCACCACTCTGGTGGTGGCTAATTTGTCCATCGACTGCATTTGTGGGATGGACTTTTGGACCAAATTTCAGATCGTTCCCACTATGTTGTCTGGAGATTCCGTGAATGCAGCGTTCTTGGAAAAGGCGTCTTCGTCCGCCGAATGTTTGTCGCTAGAAGAAGAAAGAGAATTGGAGGAAATTAAAAAGAGTTTCTTAGCAGCTGGTCAAGGCAAACTCACCATTACTCCTATGGCCACTCATCGGATCGTCTTGAAGGAGGAATACAGAGGCAAGCCACCAGTTCGTCAATTCCCATATGTGATGTCTCCGAAAACCCAGGCGTTGGTAGCTGTCGAGCTGGAACGGTTGCTCGAGGCTGGCATCATTGAGCGTAGCGAGTCCGACTGGTCGTTGAATTGCGTGCCGGTCATTAAACCCAACAAGGTTCGGCTTTGTTTAGACGCGCGGAAGATCAACGAAAGAACTGTACGTGATGCTTACCCTCTACCCCATCCTGGAAGAATATTAGGTCAGTTACCAAAGGCAAAATATTTGTCTACAATAGACCTGTCCGAAGCGTTTTTACAGGTTCCCTTAGAAAAAGAGTCCCGAAGGTACACAGCTTTTAGCGTGCAGGGTAAAGGGTTGTTCCAGTATACCCGGATGTGTTTCGGATTGGTCAACAGTCCTGCGTCATTGGCCAAAATCATGGACTCCGTACTGGGTCATGGTATACTGGAACCGAATGTTTTTGTATACCTCGACGACATCGTCGTGGTTACAGAAACATTCGAGCATCATGTGCAGCTTCTTACGGAGATCTCCCGTCGTCTACGTGAAGCCAACCTAAGCATCAACCGGGAAAAATCTCGATTTGGGGTAGCCGAGGTTCCTTTTCTAGGTTACCTCTTAGGAACGGAAGGGTTACGCGCAAACCCAGATAAGGTGAGGCCGATCTTAGATTATGAACGGCCAACCACGGTGACGAAGCTCCGTAGGTTTCTAGGAATGGCCAATTATTATCGGCGATTCATCCCAGATTTCAGCGGGGCAACTGCGGCCTTAACAGATTTGTTGCAAACGAAATCGAAACTGGTCCGGTGGAATGAAGAGGCGGAAGCAGCCTTCGTTCGCATCAAGGAACTTCTAATTTCTTCGCCCATTCTGGCCAGTCCAGATTTCAGCCGCCCTTTCACCATCCAGACCGACGCGAGCGACGTGGCAGTGGCCGGAGTATTAACGCAGCAGCAGGAGAACGGAGAGTGTGTTATCGCATACTACTCCCACAAACTAACTACACCTCAAAAAAACTACCATGCCGCCGAAAAGGAAGCATTGGCAGCTATGCTAACGATAGACGCGTTGAGAGGTTACATTGAAGGTTATCATTTCACTCTAATTACCGATTCATCCGCTCTTACTCATATACTCAACGCAAAGTGGAAGGTCGGATCTCGCTGTAGTCGGTGGGCGCTCATTCTGCAGCAATATGATATGAGAATAGTGCACAGGAAAGGCAAAGAAAATGTTGTCCCTGATGCACTTTCTCGTAGCATTGCAGCAATTGACGGCTCACCTACAACTTGGTACGATTCCATGATGGGTAAAGTTGTGAGTAAACCGGATGAATTTGTCGATTTTAGGGTCGAAAATGGTAATCTCTATAAGTACATCTCAGTACCTGACTTTCCACACGATTCTAACTTCGAATGGAAATTGATACCGCGCACAGAGGACATCCCGAGGATTATTGAAGAATCCCACATCACGTCATTTCATTCGGGATACGAGCGAACGTTAGCTCGGATCAGGCAGCGTTTCTACTGGCCGCGAATGGCAGCTCAAATTCGTAAATTTGTTAGACAATGCACGACTTGTAAGGAGGTGAAGCCATCTCACGTCGCCACAGTACCCGAAATGGGGAAAATGCGACTAGCGGATCGACCCTGGCAAATAATTTCGGTCGATTTTATTGGTCCCCTTCCTCGAAGTCGTAAAGGTAATCAGCATTTGTTGGTGGTTTCGGATTACTTCTCGAAATGGGTTTTGGTTCAGCCTGTGAAGAAAATCGCTAGTTCAACCATGTGTGTAATTTTAAAAGAGCAATGGTTTTTGAAGAATTCGGTTCCTGAAATTATAATAACCGATAACGGTTCCAGTTTCCTGTCAAAAGAATTCAAATCCTTGTTAGACAAATTCAAAATTACACACTGGTTGAATTCACGATATCATTCACAGGCGAACCCCGTAGAGAGAGTGAACCGAACCATCAACGCTGCTATCAGGACCTACGTCAAAGAGGATCAGAGGCTCTGGGACACTAAAATCGCTGAAATAGAAATGATTTTGAATACTAGTATACACTCGCCTACTGGATTAACACCCTACTTTATAATTCATGGGCATGAGTACGCAGAACTCGGATTAGATTATCGGCTGGCTCGCCACGATGAAATGCTATCGTCCGAGCAGTACGAGGAGCGGCGAAAAGCCTTATTTACAGACATCTACGAACTTGTCAAGAAGAATCTTGCCAAGGCGTACGCTAGTTCAAAACGAACGTATGATTTGCGGCTTCGCCCGGCAAAACCTTTTGTACAAGGGCAGTTGGTATACCGAAGGAATATGAAACTTTCCAACGCGGTGGAAAGTTACAATTCAAAATACGGTCTTCAATTTTTGCCTTGTCGAATAAAAAAAGTGCGAGGTACGTCCTCTTATGAACTAGAGGATATGAATGGCAAGGATCTAGGCATATGGCCAGCAGCCCACATAAAGCCAGCATAGCTACTGGATAACAGATTAGTAAGCTGGAATGAAAAAAAAAATAAAAGAAATTTGCTCACCTTGACGAATTCCCCCAACGATGAAGCTAAATATCCACAGGTGTCCAAGACTAGTATTTTTCCATCCCCTTTCGCATCCGGCTTTTACGTCCTGCATCTAACTTGTCCTGCTGTCCTCGAAGTACGAAAACACTTGTCGCTTAGAAGCCCTAACAGAATAGCTTAGTTTACATGGTATTGCGTTGCGCAGATCATGTACTATGACACCCTCGATGGGTTTCGAGCGAAGGAAGGATAGTAGGTCCATATTGACAGGGCGGGAGGAAGGATCTCGACGTCAAATCGTCCTTTTTTCACCGGCAGCTAAGGCAAACAGCTGGCCCTCAAAGGAGTCGTAGTGTCCAGGGCTACATATACCACGATAGGTCGGTTTGATATGGCCGTTCACGACACCACCATCGCCCTAAGGCGGCATAAACAGATGGTCTGCTGACGTCTTTGAGATTGAAACGAGAATATCTTCCGCGATTTCGTCACCCTTCACATGCATCTTATGCTGTCTGGTTAGCTGATCAGGAACTTAGTCAACACTCTTCCGTGTGAAATATATCCGTCGTAAAAGTTTTCTTTCTGGGTCCAAAAAAAAAAACTATTTCACCACTTTGGTCCTGCATCATAGAGCGATTCAAAGCGTTTCGTTGGCAACGTCGAACCACTCGCCACAAAAATCTTGAGGATTGGGTCCCATTGGATGTGTATCACCTAAAAGAAAAAAAAAACATCAAACTAACCCGCTTATCAAACTTAATACAGCATACCTACCGGAGTTCCGGTACCTTGGGAGAAACCAGCAGGCTTCCGCGACGGGGCACACTTATTTCTTCCTTCCAAACGCCTGAAAAAAGGAGTTTATTAGCTAAAAGCTACTATTAAGCAGATTTTCTCAACTTACTCTTCCTTCTTATCGTCCACCGCATGCCGATCAAACCAAAACCACCAAACAAACCCCCGCAATCGAGAATGACGTTTGTATGCCACGTCATCACCCGTCATCACCAATCGCCAGCAGTCATTATCTGTCATCATCAACGAAAAGCGAGTTTCGTTCAGTTTGGCTCAGGACGCAGCCAGTTTATGCGATGTTTACACACGATCAAAGAATTAAACCCAATTCTGCGTTATTTAGCTATTTTGCACTCAAAATTGAGCGATGAATGAAATAACGTTTCGAGTTGGTAATTCTCCTAATAAAGCCAATCGTTTCAGTTGCGCGCGAACTGAAACTGATGAATAAGTTTAAGTTTTCTGTTAGTAATAATGTAATTAAGTGTTGGATGTTAGTTATAGGGATTGAAGGTTGAATGATAGTATGAATGGTAGTATGAAAGATCAAAAGTTAGCGTGTAGTCGGATGAATGAAGAAAGAATGCGTGATTCAAGCTAGAAATAGGTAGTTTAGTTATTTATTTTAGGCTAATTTAGGGTAAATGCTGAAATAAGTACGTCGTCACGGGAAATCTGGTATTGAAAAACATTTGATAAGAGGTGTCTTGGCAATTTATGATCTCTTAATTTTCTGAGAGCCTGCTGGATGAGATCGCACACTGAATGATTGGGGGGACACTTTTGGTTTTGAGAAACGATTTGGATCAGAGGAAAGAAAGATGGAATTTTTTTGAGATGACGCAAAATGGTAGTCAGTGATCAGTAATTCCTATTATGGACTCGTGATTTGGTGGAGGGAAGACTTTGTTTTGGCGACTAGTTCGGGATGACTCCGTTGAGGAACGAACAGAAATGGGCGTCTTTCGGGAAAAATCTTGGGTCATTGTTACCGTGCTTTGTAACCCCGTCTTCAAATCGGCTACGTGAGAAGATTCCTCTGCAAGCATGAACAAATTAATGTAGCGATCCTAATGCTAAGGGAGCCGCGGTAGGTAAGGCGCTAATTCCTGCCGTGCATAGTGACCCGGCATTAGAATCGACGACATGGGGAGATTCCTCTGCTTGGATATGACTCAATTACTCTAGAATATGTTGCGAATTGAAGACCAAGGGAGCCACGGTATGTGAAGGGCTTGCACTCTTACTTCACAATGGCTATGAGGATATTCCGTTACATTTCTGTGAAGTTAATCAGCGGAGAACCCAAGGAAAAAACCCTCGTTCGAGACAGGACCTTTGCAACCGTGTCTAGTGACCCGGCCTTAAAATCGTCTACGTGAGAAGATTCCTCTGCAATGATGACCCAATTACCCTAGAATATGTTGCGATTCTAATGCTAAGGGAGCGGCGGTAGGTTACGCGATTACACATGGTGTGTTGTGACCCGGCATTAGAATCGACGACATGGGAAGATTCCTCTGGTTGGCTATGACTCAATTACTCTAGAATATGTTGCGATTTTAAGGCTAAGGGAGCCACCACGATGCATTGGTCCTCGGGTTTTTTCCCCCCGACTCCGGGAAGATTGTAACCATTCATTTAATGGTTACAATAAAAATTGTGATTTTTGGGCCAGTTTGGATGAAAACTTTGTAAATATTGTAAATAAAAATTATTGTTCGTAAATGTCTAAAATTAGGATAAGATATCTACATGTTTGTGTGGTGTCTTGTCCTAGTTTTAATAGCAATCGGCTGGTGTCACTTAGGGATTTAGTTTTTGTTTATTTATTTATTTGTTTAATTTTTAATTTTTCGTTATTTATTTATTTATTTATTTATTCATTTGCATATTTATTCATTTTCGCGTTTATTATTTATTCATTTAGTTTACAGTGATTTGTTAGGTATTTGTTTGTTTATTTAATATATTATGTTATGGAATGCACGCCATAAAAAGAGATGTTAAAAAAATAAGACACCAGCCCTCTATATGTCAGTTCCTGTATTGTTCCTGTCATGTTGCTGTCATCGAAGGGGACGAGAACATCACAGACGGGAAATGGGAACAAGGCTGAAATGAGAGGCAGAAAAGGCATAAATAGAAGGAGCTCGCAAGACGCGAGGCTTTTTGATGAAGTTCCGGTCCGAGGTGGAGCAGCAACTGCGCGGTCACACACCCAACGTGACGATCGTTTCAAACCGTAATTGGGTGGCTCTGACCCCCTTCCCCGTTAATAAGGATCTAGTAGAGATTCCCGTGAAAAAACAACGGCCAACTGGAAGACTTCACACCGTTATTTCCCGGTTGGTCGGTCGAGTGTGGCTTCTGTGAAGTGAACCAAGGGACAATAGTCTTCCCCCAGTGCCGCGAATCACCATCAGCCTTCTCGAGAACACACCGGTGTCCCGTGAGTGCTAAGGTCGTGCAAGTGCCAGTGCCCCAACCCGTTACAACCCCCTTCGGGGCACTTCATGCTGTGGTGAGGCCTGGTGGGAATTCCCCCCTTGAGTTCTTGTGCCGACCGAAAAGCTAGAGCCCCTCGATTGAAGTGAGACACTCGCGTGGTAACCAGTGCACGAAATCAAGCTCCCCGGACCGCGTAGTGAACGATAGGCCTACGCCCAACAGGCCGAGTAGTTGCGGGAATTGCCCGAAGAGCGATTCCGGATTCCGCCCTGTTCCTGTTTTCGTCTGATCCCGTTACGTCGTTCCAGTAGACGTCCCCCAACGAGTCGACCATCGAGAAACGGCCGCAACGAGATCATCGAGATTAAAAATAAAAAGCGCAAGTACAAAACCAAACCAACCATCTTATAATTTTCCTATCGAATCAATTTAAATTAGAGAAACAAACAACGAAAGAAAAGTGGATTTAAAAGTTTCCCAAAATAAAATTATGTATGGTCTTTTTCTATCCAAATTGTTGAGACTTTCTTTAGTTAAATGTGCATTCCCTAAAATCTAAAAATATTTCTCTGTTTTTGTTCCTATAAAGTTTCAAAAGGTTTTAAAAGTCCGCCCATTAATCAAAGATTTACTAGTTGTTGTTGAATATTTCTCTGGTGATCACTTTGATTTCCCCTGTTGAGCTAGCGCAGGGAAGTAGGGTCAAAACGACTGTAACAAGCTCGAACATAAAGTTTCAATGTGAGAATTTAAGTAAAAATTCATATTACAGGAGATCCCAGTTTCATAATTTGCATTTTGAATTCCAGTCAAATTTAATATTCAAACAGAGTAAGTTTGAAAACACACAACGGAAAAAATCAAAAATATTTAATAAAAACATTGGACTTATTTAAAAAATTTCGTTTTTTTTTTAAAACAAAATTTTAAATTCAAAAAAAAATTTAACATGATTTTAAAAGATGAATAAATTATTCATGAAAAAATTTTGTCTTCAAGTGAAAACTCAGTAGAAAATGTTTACTGGGGTTATTGATGAACATTATTTATATCGCAGATCATTCAAAAACAAAGTTTCAAACTGAAATTTTTATTTTCGATCGAGTTTACAAGAGTACAAAATAAATCTGATTTGAACGGCAAACTTTAGTTTTTAAAGTTCGATTTTGGCAACATGCCCGAACATATTGTGTTGCCAAAATAGAATGTTGCCCAAATCAAGTGGTTTTTTTCCAACTTTTTTTCACTTAGTTCTACCAAAAAAGGGCTTTTTTTATTACCAATATTTATCATAATTTTCAATAATTTTTTGAGCATTTAAATCATTTTTTCTTATCATGTTTCTGATGCATTTATCACTTTTCTTGTTTATAATGTTCGATTTTTTATCATATTTGCCATTTTGTCATTCAACTATATTTTTTTGTGATTTTTAGTCTTTTGTTTATATTTGTTTTTAAACATTATGAAATTTTGGTAATTTTCATCAGTTTATTTAAGTTAATTTATCAAAAATGAAGTAGGTACTTAACCTACTTCATTTTTTTAAATTTTTTTTGTTGAATTTTATCAACTTTTTCAAATGTCAAAACGTGCTAATGGTGTTTGCATAAATTATATAGGTCATGTTAAAGCGAAAACTATAAAGTAATGTCGTTCCAAAAACAGTTTTTAAAACTTTATAAAATAAACTGACAACTTCTAGAACTTATTTTCAACAATTATGATCCAAATTAAATTGTTATTGTTAAATTAAAGGTTAAATAACTTAAACCTGTTAAATTATTTAGAAGCTACACAGTTTTTTGACTAATTCTTATATACGCATAGTTCAAGCGAAAATGTTGTAGTAACAATTTTGTCACCAAAACCCCTCCCATGAGCCGGTTCTTCCTACAACCCTGGGCTTGTGAAATAGCTCAGTTGGCAATTCAGTTGCCTACTGAGCCGATGTCCGTAAGTTTCAAGCCCAAGAGAAAACATCGAACACAGTTCCAATGACTGTCCGCCAACTGCATTGTTGGTATAAGTTGCGAATGGCATACAAATTTTAAAAATACTTTAAGCGAAAGAAAAACAGTTATCTAGATCATGTTTGCAACAAATTTCTTAAAGAAGCCCTTAGTTCTCTAGTGTTTTCATCTTGTTATGTCCAGTAGCTTATGAATGTCGGTTTAATTTCACCCGAAACTTGTTCGAGCTGTGTCCTTATTAAAATTATTTTGTGTGGGAGGCCTCCGTCCAAAAGTGCAGGGTCTTGAAACTATTTAATATACGAAACATTTTTGGATTTGGCCTGACAAAAACAGGAAAAATTGCAAGTTTGACGGATCGCTGCTTTTTTTCAGCAATGCAGATCAAGTACTGGAAAAGCAGCAAAACGGAGAATGTTTGCTAGTTTCAAGCAAAACACTGAATTGTAGAACTTTTCCAGCAATGTTTTTCTGTTTTAAATTTAACAAAAAATCTTAGTGTGTAGTGAAACCTCGGTCATCAAATTCCTAACCATTTGTTTTGACAAAGAAAACACTTCCATTTTGTATTTATATATAAAAGAAAAGATCAAAGTCATAATTCCTTTGGAAATATATGATTTGTTTGTTTCTAATAAAATATCCTGCACCACTTCCGGTACAATAATTCAAATATTTACCTTATTCCTCGTGCTTTTGGGTGCTAATCGCCCAGAAATCGAACTTCTCTGCCTGCTACCAAAAGCCGTTGCGATTCAAATCGAGTTGCGGGTGATAAATGGTCAAATCAGCTTGGCAGGACATAAATGGTAATAAATTATATAATTTTGCTGCTCTAATCGCAATAATGATACCAGTTTTTTTTTCTAAGCAGCTCTGCAATTTGAATCTTGAAGAATCCCCCCAGCCGCGTATGATTGGTCGTCGGCGTTTCTAACCTGATCTCTATATTTCAGAGGCGCAGGTTGATGTTTCGTGTTGTTTGTTGGTTTTTACCAGGCCAGAAATTTTTTTGATGGGTCTCGAACTAAAGCGAGCGAATGAGGAAAAATGCATCGCGATAGCGCAAAAACGATTTACTGGCGAGCGCGAATTATTTATGCATGTTTACTTGTGGTTGGATCATGCCCGATGAAAATAAATTCACAGCATGCCGCAGCTCCGGAATGGAAAGATCTCCTCAATAGTATCGGAGATCATTTTTGCCTTAGTAAAGGCAGGAAAAATGCTTCCTTCGGATGATTGAGATAGCACAGTACTGTGGATTAATGGGAGTAACGAGTACTTACCGATAAAATTAAAGATGAATATTTTGATGGAGCTGTAAGAAGAAAAAAGAATGTTAGTTGAGTAATCTTGAGTATAATCACTTGAATGCTTCAAACAATTGTTTACAAATATTTCTGATTATTGCAATAAGACTTATGTGAAGTGTCAGTCAACGTCACAATCTGAAAGCAGCCTCTAAGCAACGTGTTCATTTCCATTTCATCGGAACGCTGACAACTTTAATGACCCTCAATGACCCAGATCCAGAACCCATTTCGCTAGAGTATCAAATAACAATGTTTTGATCACCTCATAAACAACTTCATTTTGACTTGGACTTTTATAGGTGAGTGCATATTCGGCATCACGTTTATGCTCTACTTTTACATCTCAAACGGGCAGACGTCTTACAAGTATTTAGTTAGTCAGCCGCGGTCACGCGATAATAGAGTTGGCTTAGAGAGGTGCTAATTAGCCACTTTTCGTTGACAAGTTGAAACACTTGGAGCGTCCCTTCGCTTAGCGCTAAAGAGCATAATTGCCAATTTTTTCCATTTCCTTCACATAGTTGTACGTACGTTTGATCGAATCCATTTGGGGCCGCTCGTTGCCTGATGCCGAGACTTTATAAGGAACCTGCTTTCTCAAATACGGATGAATGACAACGTGCCATAAATTGCTGAAACGGCAATAGGAAGAAGCGTGCCCGAGAGAGGTGTGATTAAGTAATTAAAACAGGCTCATTCTCCATCTCAGATGTTTGCCGTTTTTGGCAAATGTCTTCGTTAACAGCAATAAAGAATTTGCAGAAGACGCCTTGAATGTGTAATCAAACAGTGAAGACGCGTCCTCCTATTTGTTTATTCTGTTTACGTTGAGCGAGTAACAGTTTCATTTTTTTTTTTCATGAACAAAAACTGATCATCTTCATTTATTTTAATCAAAAACTTAACCAAAAAAATAACAAAATTGACAAAAATGACATAAATGACAAAAATGACAAAAATGACAAAAATGACAAAAATGACAAAAATGACAAAAATGACAAAAATGACAAAAATGACAAAAATGACAAAAATGACAAAAATGACAAAAATGACAAAAATGACAAAAATGACAAAAATGACAAAAATGACAAAAATGACAAAAATGACAAAAATGACAAAAATGACAAAAATGACAAAAATGACAAAAATGACAAAAATGACAAAAATGACAAAAATGACAAAAATGACAAAAATGACAAAAATGACAAAAATGACAAAAATGACAAAAATGACAAAAATGACAAAAATGACAAAAATGACAAAAATGACAAAAATGACAAAAATGACAAAAATGACAAAAATGACAAAAATGACAAAAATGACAAAAATGACAAAAATGACAAAAATGACAAAAATGACAAAAATGACAAAAATGACAAAAATGACAAAAATGACAAAAATGACAAAAATGTCAAAAATGACAAAAATGACAAAAATGACAGAAATGACAAAAATGACAAAAATGACACAAAAAATGACTCAAAAAGTGACACAAATAATGACACAAAAATGACACAAAATATGACACAAAAAATGACACAAAAATTGACACAAAAAATTACACAAAAAAAAACAACAAATGATACAAAAATGACAAAAATGACAAAAATGACAAAAATGACAAAAATTGACAAAAATGACAAAAATGACAAAAATGACAAAAATGACAAAAATGACAAAAATGACAAAAATGACAAAAATGACAAAAATGACAAAAATGACAAAAATGACAAAAATGACAAAAATGACAAAAATGACAAAAATGACAAAAATGACAAAAATGACAAAAATGACAAAAATGACAAAAATGACAAAAATGACAAAAATGACAAAAATGTCAAAAATGACAAAAATGACAAAAATGACAGAAATGACAAAAATGACAAAAATGACACAAAAAATGACTCAAAAAGTGACACAAATAATGACACAAAAATGACACAAAATATGACACAAAAAATGACACAAAAATTGACACAAAAAATTACACAAAAAAAAACAACAAATGATACAAAAATGACAAAAATGACAAAAATGACAAAAATGACAAAAATTGACAAAAATGACAAAAATGACAAAAATGACAAAAATGACAAAAATGACAAAAATGACAAAAATGACAAAAATGACAAAAATGACAAAAATGACAAAAATGACAAAAATGACAAAAATGACAAAAATGACAAAAATGACAAAAATGACAAAAATGACAAAAATGACAAAAATGACAAAAATGACAAAAATGACAAAAATGAAAAAAAATACAAAAATGACAAAAATGACAAAAATGACAAAAATGACAAAAATGACAAAAATGACAAAAATGACAAAAATGACAAAAATGACAAAAATGACAAAAATGACAAAAATGACAAAAATGACAAAAATGACAAAAATTACAAAAATGACAAAAATGACAAAAATGACAAAAATGACAAAAATGACAAAAATGACAAAAATGACAAAAATGACAAAAATGACAAAAATGACAAAAATGACAAAAATGACAAAAATGACAAAAATGACAAAAATGACAAAAATGACAAAAATGACAAAAATGACAAAAATGACAAAAATGACAAAAATGACAAAAATGACAAAAATGACAAAAATGACAAAAATGACAAAAATGACAAAAATGACAAAAATGACAAAAATGACAAAAATGACAAAAATGACAAAAATGACAAAAATGACAAAAATGACAAAAATGACAAAAATGACAAAAATGACAAAAATGACAAAAATGACAAAAATGACAAAAATGACAAAAATGACAAAAATGACAAAAATGACAAAAATGACAAAAATGACAAAAATGACAAAAATGACAAAAATGACAAAAATGACAAAAATGACAAAAATGACAAAAATGACAAAAATGACAAAAATGACAAAAATGACAAAAATGACAAAAATGACAAAAATGACAAAAATGACAAAAATGACAAAAATGACAAAAATGACAAAAATGACAAAAATGACAAAAATGACAAAAATGACAAAAATGACAAAAATGACAAAAATGACAAAAATGACAAAAATGACAAAAATGACAAAAATGACAAAAATGACAAAAATGACAAAAATGACAGAAATTAAAAATATGACAAAAATGACAAAAATGACGAAAATGACGAAAATGACGAAAATGACGAAAATGACAAAAATGACGAAAATGACGAAAATGACGAAAATGGCGAAAATGACAAAAATGACAAAAATGACAAAAATGACAAAAACGACAAAAATTACAAAAATGACAAAAATGACAAAAATGACAAAAATGACAAAAATGACAAAAATGACAAAAACGACAAAAATGACAAAAATGACAAAAATGACAAAAATGACAAAAATGACAAAAATGACAAAAATGACAAAAAAGACAAAAATAACAAAAATGACAAAAATGACAAAAATGACAAAAATGACAAAAATGACAAAAATGACAAAAATGACAAAAATGACAAAAATGACAAAAATGACAAAAATGACAAAAATGACAAAATGACAAAAATGACAAAAATGACAAAAATGACAAAAATGACAAAAATGACAAAAATGACAAAAATGACAAAAATGACAAAAATGACAAAAATGACAAAAATGACAAAAATGACAAAAATGACAAAAATGACAAAAATGACAAAAATGACAAAAATGACAAAATGACAAAAATGACAAAAATGACAAAAATGACAAAAATGACAAAAATGACAAAAATGACAAAAATGACAAAAATGACAAAAATGACAAAAATGACAAAATGACAAAATGACAAAAATGACAAAATGACAAAAATGACAAAAATGACAAAATGACAAAAATGACAAAAATGACAAAAATGACAAAATGACAAAAATGACAAAAATGACAAAAATGACAAAATGACAAAAATGACAAAAATGACAAAAATGACAAAAATGACAAAAATGACAAAAATGACAAAAATGACAAAAATGACAAAAATGACAAAAAATGACAAAAATGACAAAAATGACAAAAATGACAAAAATGACAAAAATGACAAAAATGACAAAAATGACAAAAATGACAAAAATGACAAAAATGACAAAAATGACAAAAATGACAAAAATGACAAAAATGACAAAAATGACAAAAATGACAAAAATGACAAAAATGACAAAAATGACAAAAATGACAAAAATGACAAAAATGACAAAAATGACAAAAATGACACAAAAAATGACAAAAATGACACAAAAATGACACAAAAATGACACAAAAATGACACAAAAATGACACAAAAATGACACAAAAAATTGACACAAAAATGACACAACAAATGATACAAAAATGACAAAAATGACAAAAATGACAAAAATGACAAAAATGACAAAAATGACAAAAATGACAAAAATGACAAAAATGACAAAAATGACAAAAATGACAAAAATGACAAAAATGACAAAATGACAAAAATGACAAAAATGACAAAAATGACAAAATGACAAAAATGACAAAAATGACAAAAATGACAAAAATGACAAAAAATGACAAAATTACAAAATTACAAAAATGACAAAATGACAAAAATGACAAAAATGACAAAATGATAAAAATGACAAAATGACAAAATGACAAAAATGACAAAAATGACAAAAATGACAAAAATGACAAAAATGACAAAAATGACAAAAATGACAAAAATGACAAAAATGACAAAAATGACAAAAATGACAAAAATGACAAAAATGACAAAAATGACAAAAATGACAAAAACAAATGACAAAAATGACAAAAATGACAAAATGACAAAAATGACAAAAATGACAAAAATGACAAAAATGACAAAAATGACAAAAATGACAAAAATGACAAAATGACAAAAATGACAAAAATGACAAAAATGACAAAAATGACAAAAATGACAAAAATGACAAAAATGACAAAAATGACAAAAATGACAAAAATGACAAAAATGACAAAAATGACAAAAATGACAAAAATGACAAAAATGACAAAAATGACAAAAATGACAAAATGACAAAAATGACAAAATGACAAAAATGACAAAAATGACAAAAATGACAAAAATGACAAAATGACAAAAATGACAAAAATGACAAAAATGACAAAAATGACAAAAATGACAAAATGACAAAATGACAAAAATGACAAAAATGACAAAAATGACAAAATGACAAAAATGACAAAAATGACAAAAATGACAAAAATGACAAAAATGACAAAAATGACAAAATGACAAAAATGACAAAAATGACAAAAATGACAAAAATGACAAAAATGACAAAAATGACAAAAATGACAAAAATGACAAAAATGACAAAAATGACAAAAATGACAAAAATGACAAAAATGACAAAATGACAAAAATGACAAAATGACAAAAATGACAAAAATGACAAAAATGACAAAAATGACAAAAATGACAAAAATGACAAAAATGACAAAAATGACAAAAATGACAAAAATGACAAAATGACAAAAATGACAAAAATGACAAAAATGACACAAAATGACAAAAATGACACAAATGACACAAAATGACACAAAAATGACACAAAAATTGACACAAAAATTACACAAAAAAGACACAACAGATGACAAAAATGACAAAAATGACAAAAATGACAAAAATGACAAAAATGACAAAAATGACAAAATGACAAAATTGACAAAAATGACAAAAATGACAAAAATGACAAAAATGACAAAATGACAAAAATGACAAAAATGACAAAATGACAAAAATGACAAAAATGACAAAAATGACAAAAATGACAAAAATGACAAAATGACAAAAATGACAAAAATGACAAAAATGACAAAAATGACAAAATGACAAAAATGACAAAAATGACAAAAATGACAAAAATGACAAAAATGACAAAAATGACAAAAATGACAAAAATGACAAAAATGACAAAAATGACAAAAATGACAAAAATGACAAAAAATGACAAAAATGAAATGACAAAAATGACAAAAATGACAAAAATGACAAAAATGACAAAAATGACAAAAATGACAAAAATGACAAAAATGACAAAAATGACAAAATGACAAAAATGACAAAAAATGACAAAAATGACAAAATGACAAAAATGACAAAAATGACAAAAATGACAAAAATGACAAAAATGACAAAAATGACAAAAATGACAAAAAATGACAAAAATGACAAAATGACAAAAATGACAAAAAATGACAAAAATGACAAAAATGACAAAAATGACAAAAATGACAAAAATGACAAAAAATGACAAAAATGACAAAAATGACAAAAATGACAAAAATGACAAAAATGACAAAAATGACAAAAATGACAAAAATGACAAAAATGACAAAAATGACAAAAATGACAAAAATGACAAAACAATGACAAAAAAATGACAAAAATGACAAAAATGACAAAAATGACAAAAATGACAAAAATGACAAAAATGAAAAAAATGACAAAAATGACAAAAATGACAAAAATGACAAAAATGACAAAAATGACAAAAATGACAAAAATGACAAAAATGACAAAAATGACAAAAATGACAAAAATGACAAAAATGACAAAAATGACAAAAATGACAAAAATGACAAAAATGACAAAAATGACAAAAATGACAAAAATGACAAAAATGACAAAAATGACAAAAATGACAAAAATGACAAAAATGACAAAAATGACAAAAATGACAAAAATGACAAAAATGGCAAAAATGGCAAAAATGACAAAAATGACAAAAATGACAAAAATGACAAAAATGACAAAACTGACAAAAATGACAAAAATGACAAAAATGACAAAAATGACAAAAATGACAAAAATTACAAAAATGACAAAAATGACAAAAATGACAAAAATGACAAAAATGACAAAAATGACAAAAATGACAAAAATGACAAAAATGACAAAAATGACAAAAATGACAAAAATGACAAAAATGACAAAAATGACAAAAATGACAAAAATGACAAAAATGACAAAAATGACAAAATGACAAAAATGACAAAAATGACAAAAATGACAAAAATGACAAAAATGACAAAAATGACAAAAATGACAAAAATGACAAAAATGACAAAAATGACAAAAATGACAAAAATGACAAAAATGACAAAAATGACAAAAATGACAAAAATGACAAAAATGACAAAAATGACAAAAATGACAAAAATGACAAAAATGACAAAAATGACAAAAATGACAAAAATGACAAAAATGACAAAAATGACAAAAATGACAAAAATGACAAAAATGACAAAAATGACAAAAATGACAAAAATGACAAAAATGACAAAAATGACAAAAATGACAAAAATGACAAAAATGACAAAAATGACAAAAATGACAAAAATGACAAAAATGACAAAAATGACAAAAATGACAAAAATGACAAAAATGACAAAAATGACAAAAATGACAAAAATGACAAAAATGACAAAAATGACAAAAATGACAAAAATGACAAAAATGACAAAAATGACAAAAATGACAAAAATGACAAAAATGACAAAAATGACAAAAATGACAAAAATGACAAAAATGACAAAAATGACAAAAATGACAAAAATGACAAAAATGACAAAAATGACAAAAATGACAAAAATGACAAAAATGACAAAAATGACAAAAATGACAAAAATGACAAAAATGACAAAAATGACAAAAATGACAAAAATGACAAAAATGACAAAAATGACAAAAATGACAAAAATGACAAAAATGACAAAAATGACAAAAATGACAAAAATGACAAAAATGACAAAAATGACAAAAATGACAAAAATGACAAAAATGACAAAAATGACAAAAATGACAAAAATGACAAAAATGACAAAAATGACAAAAATGACAAAAATGACAAAAATGACAAAAATGACAAAAATGACAAAAATGACAAAAATGACAAAAATGACAAAAATGACAAAAATGACAAAAATGACAAAAATGACAAAAATGACAAAAATGACAAAAATGACAAAAATGACAAAAATGACAAAAATGTCAAAAATGACAGAAATGACAAAAATGACAAAAATGACAAAAATGACACAAAAAATGACTCAAAAAGTGACACAAATAATGACACAAAAATGACACAAAAAATGACACAAAAATTGACACAAAAAATTACACAAAAAAGACACAACAAATGATACAAAAATGACAAAAATGATAAAAATGACAAAAATGACAAAAATGACAAAAATGACAAAAATGACAAAAATGACAAAAATGACAAAAATGACAAAAATGACAAAAATGACAAAAATGACAAAAATGACAAAAATGACAAAAATGACAAAAATGACAAAAATGACAAAAATGACAAAAATGACAAAAATGACAAAAATGACAAAAATGACAAAAATGACAAAAATGACAAAAATGACAAAAATGACAAAAATGACAAAAATGACAAAAATGACAAAAATGACAAAAATGACAAAAATGACAAAAATGACAAAAATGACAAAAATGACAAAAATGACAAAAATGACAAAAATGACAAAAATGACAAAAATGACAAAAATGACAAAAATGACAAAAATGACAAAAATGACAAAAATGACAAAAATGACAAAAATGACAAAAATGACAAAATGACAAAAATGACAAAAATGACAAAAATGACAAAAATGACAAAAATGACAAAAATGACAAAAATGACAAAAATGACAAAAATGACAAAAATGACAAAAATGACAAAAATGACAAAAATGACAAAAATGACAAAAATGACAAAAATGACAAAAATGACAAAAATGACAAAAATGACAAAAATGACAAAAATGACAAAAATGACAAAAATGACAAAAATGACAAAAATGACAAAAATGACAAAAATGACAAAAATGACTAAAATGACTAAAATGACTAAAATTACAAAAATGACTAAAATGACAAAAATGACCGAAATTAAAAATATGACAAAAATGACAAAAATGACAAAAATGACAAAAATGACAAAAATGACAAAAATGACAAAAATGACAAAAATGACAAAAATGACAAAAATGACAAAAATGACAAAAATGACAAAAATGACAAAAATGACAAAAATGACAAAAATGACAAAAATGACAAAAATGACAAAAATGACAAAAATGACAAAAATGACAAAAATGACAAAAATGACAAAAATGACAAAAATGACAAAAATGACAAAAATGACAAAAATGACAAAAATGACAAAAATGACAAAAATGACAAAAATGACAAAAATGACAAAAATGACAAAAATGACAAAAATGACAAAAATGACAAAAATGACAAAAATGACAAAAATGACAAAAATGACAAAAATGACAAAAATGACAAAAATGACAAAAATGACAAAAATGACAAAAATGACAAAAATGACAAAAATGACAAAAATGACAAAAATGACAAAAATGACAAAAATGACAAAAATGACAAAAATGACAAAAATGACAAAAATGACAAAAATGACAAAAATGACAAAAATGACAAAAATGACAAAAATGACAAAAATGACAAAAATGACAAAAATGAAAAAAATGACAAAAATGACAAAAATGACAAAAATGACAAAAATGACAAAAATGACAAAAATGACAAAAATGACAAAAATGACAAAAATGACAAAAATGACAAAAATGACAAAAATGACAAAAATGACAAAAATGACAAAAATGACAAAAATGACAAAAATGACAAAAATGACACAAAAATTTACACAAAAAATGACCTCAAAAATGACACAAAAAATCACACAAAAAAGACACAAAAATGACACAAAAATGACACAAAAATGACACAAAAATGACACAAAAAACGACACAAAAAATGACACAAAAATGACACAAAAAATTACACAAAAATGACAAAAATGACTCAAAAATGACAAAAATGACACAAAAATTGACACAAAAAATCAAACAAAAAGTCACACAACAAGTTACACAAACAATTACAC
Source organism: Uranotaenia lowii (assembly GCF_029784155.1). Lineage (NCBI taxonomy): Eukaryota > Metazoa > Arthropoda > Insecta > Diptera > Culicidae > Uranotaenia > Uranotaenia lowii. The sequence goes on from NW_026598099.1 coordinate 31,759, forward strand.
AAAGTTGACATAAAGAAATGACATTGAAGGACAGAAAAGTTAACAAAATAATTAAATAAAAATGACGCAAAAAATGATAAGCAAGCATAAAAAATGACAAAAAAAATAATACAAAAAATCACACAAAAAATGACACAAAAAATGACACAAAAAATGACACAAAAATGACACAAAACATGACACAAAAAATGACACAAAAATGACACAAAAATGACACAAAAATGACACAGAAAATGCACAAAAACTGTCATGAAAAATGACTAAAAAAAATGACACAAAAAATGACACATAAAATGATATAAAAAATGACACAGAAAATTTTGTGACACAAAAAATGACACAAAAAATGACACAAAAAGGACAAGCGCCACCATTTTTTGGCAGTCGTCCCCACCTTTCATAGTTTTACAAACCCAATAAGGGGGAAAATCCACAATGGTTGATGCGTTTTTTACTGACTCTTCATACGAAGCTACCGATGCGTATCGGCCTCTTCTTACACGTTTCCATTAGACATTCGAGGAAGGTGCCGAGAAGCCATGTGGGCATGCGCACGCGCCCCCTCGGAATTCTCATTTATCCATTTGTAATGAAAGCTCCCGCGATTAGGGCGAAGAGGGTGGGCGTGTCTTCATACACCATAAACCAACGATTATCGCACCGGTATAATTATTTTCATCCACATCGGAAAGCGAAAATGGCCCATACGTCGGACGTCTTACCCCTTGTGTTGTTTGGCTTGTGGATATGATCGCGTTTGTTGTTACCAAAAGGAACATACTATAAACATAAAACCACCAATAGTAATTTTGTTCCACTACTGTTTAATATCGGAAAGCCGTATAACTGCACCGGCAATATCCGTTCAATTACGTTCCCTCCGGAAGAAGCTCTTTTCGTGACAGAGGGTGGGCCGTCTTTGAACGGTGAACAAATTATCGAGTGCAAACATTTGCGATCACAGTTTGAGCGGAGCTGACCCAGTAGGATCGGCTAGGGTGAAACTAACGAAGGCAACGATAAAACTTATAATAGATCTGCGGGCTCGATCTCTCGCAGACATTTTGTGATCTCGGCCACTTTTCTATGTATAGTCGTGAAATGGTTCATTTACTGCTCATGAGAGCAATATCAATTTAACTATCCTTAATAACTAAGGGCAGGGAGACTCATTCTTCTCGCCTTGAGTTAGAAACATTCCACCTTTGGAAATTCAGCGCAATACCAAATACCAATATTGCATATTTGTGGCGATGACCAAACATGGATTCATTGGCAAAAGACCGGTGTGTCCATTACAGCGATACGATAATAATGAGTTGGGTAGCGTCTTCCACGTTTGAAATCGATCGGACTCTGCTACATGAGAGGAAATGCTGCACTTGATTTAGATTCCATTTCATAAACAGCTAACAATGAAAGGAAATCTGCCCTCACGCTATGTTCTACTGAAGCTAACATATACAGCTTAGTTCTTTTAAAAATGGGACACTTTCTTTTGCTAATAGTTCGTTAACTAGTAATCGGACATTCAAAATTTTGACAGCATTTTGCTGCCTGTGAAATGTACTATCCGACCTATTTTTTTCAAAATTTTAAATTTACGCGTTTTTGAGATATTTACGATGCAAGGAAAAATGAAAAAAATAATTTTGCACAGTTTCCTTCAAAATTCATCATTACCAAATTGATAGCTGAGAAAACCGTTGATTATATCAAAGAATTAATGTGTGTGAGTGGTGGAAAAGTATGCACACACTGTCAAAAATGTCCACAAAGTTCAAATCAAGCATTGGAGTGAAGCACATGATCGACAACTACGGTTAAGGGTCATCTGGAAAGTCAAGTCTCATACCAGCATTTTAATTGTGGAATAAGCGCAAAACTAAGGGTGGATCGCTGAAATGTCAAAAAAAAAATTCTCTGATAAGCTGAAAGTGTTGCCTAGTAATGAGTCACTTAAACCCAACCTCAAACAACATTTTTTTGCAAGCTCCAGAGCTCGTAAGCTGTACAGCCAGCACAGAGACAATGGGAAAGATGATTTTTGATTAACGACAAAACTTATGAAATACTCTATGCAAAACAAATTCCAGCGTTTGAATCCTATACCATGTCTACTCGTGGCAAGGTCCCGAGCATATATAAGTATGAATTTGCTAGTTGTTTTGTACAAAATACAATGATTTGCCAAAATTCTGCTCCTGAGGAAAAAAAACAATATTTTAAAACAAAAACTTTGATTTTTGATGTTTTTCAAAGCCTAAAAAGAATAATCTTGTATATACTCTTCGCAACCTCCGATCTATACTAACCGATTTTACTTTAACTTAAATCTCATGATGTTTTCACTTCGTTATTGTCAGATTTTGCCAGCAGAATTTGCATTAAAAACGCTTTAAAGTGGCTCAAAAATAATCAAGTTTTGTTAATTTCGAAACAGATGTATCCACTAAATTGCCCTCAGTTTCTTTTAAAAGAGAAGTATTAAACCGAAAAGTAGCAAAAATTGAAGAAAAAGGTTTCAGTAATCTAAAAATTAGATTAGATGAAGTATAAGTTTGAAAAACTGATCAATTTCATAAATGAAAAAAGTGTGCGCCGGCCTATGGGAGGTACCAAGAATAAAGTAGATTTTTGTTCTTACAAAAAACGAGAAATATTTTTTTTTAAATTTTTACATGAATTATCATAAAATTACCTTCATTTCCTTCATAGAAAGTATTAAGATCAAACGGATGGTTTTTGAGATACACGCATTCGTAACTGTCCCATTTTTAAAAGAACTAAGCTTTACATAAACCCATACGTAAATTTTTAGTTTGGTTAATCGTTGAGACACGAGCAGGATGTTCATAAACTTGGAAAGATATAGCGAATAGAACTTTAAGAACTGAATGGAAGGATGGAAATTGTAAATTTTGAAACAAACTTTTAACGAAAAATACTTCGAAGTTGAGATCTCAAATTTGAACCGTTTTTTAATGAACTAGCGGGGGAAAATGGTTTGTCACAAAATTAAAATAAAAATATGCTTAAAAATTCATATAATTTGTTTTAGAAACTTCCTTTAAAAAATGATTCCTAGACAAAAAAAGACCAACCAATTAGTTTAATTGTTTCCAAAACTATCAAAATTTAATAAATTTAGTGTTCAGATCCTAACTTTACATAAATTATCAATGAAATTACTTTCTGGGTCCTACCTGAAAAGGTACCAACAATCCTCACCTAAAATCGTCACTCGAATGCGACATTTCGACCCTCGGTGACTATGAGAATAGGGTTACAATATAATTAAAAGGTTATCAGCTTCTCATGTTTTTTTTTTGAGCAGGGATAAGCCCGCGGGAGTTGAACTTTCTTTTTTAATAATTATTGTGCAAAATTTTGTTATGAAAAGGTGCTTGCCAGATAAACCAACAAAAAAACCTTTTATTTTTTACAAAAATTTACAAAAAATGAGCAAACAGTTCTAACTTAAGAGCAAATATTTCAGAAGTGCATTTTCATGAATGGAATACAACACATGGAATACAACACATGGACAAATCATAATAACTATAAATTTTTAATCCAGTATAATAGTATAATTCCACTCCAACTTATTTTACAAAATTAACATTAATGACACAACTGAAAAAAATGAATAAATGTGCCATAAATACCAAATTTAGGAAATTGTTAAAATTTACACAATCGACTATTTTAACAGTATTTGCAAAAATGACAAATTCGATAAAAATGACATATTTAATAAAATTGACTAAATTGACAATAAAAAAATGAAAAAATTGACAAAACTGTCAAAAATGACAAAATTGACACTATGGACCGATTGACAAAAATGTTAAAATTGACAAAATGGACAACATTGACAAAATTGAAAATTTTTACTTAAATGACACAATGGATCAATTTTAATGAAAATTACAAAATCGATATAAAATTTGAAAAAAAATATCAAAACTTAAAAAATTGATCAAAATGACAATAATGACAGAATTGACAAAAATGACCAAATGTATTTTGTTCAATTCTTCTTTTTTTACGATTACCTTTTTTTTTCAATTTTATCAATTTTTCAAATTTCTACAATTTCGTAATTTTGTTTATTTTTCCATTGATGTTATTTTTTAATTTGGTCGATTTTATTTTTTATGTTAAATAATTTTGTTATTTTTTTATCTTATTTGTCAATTTTGTAAATTATTCGAATCTTTGTCAGTTAAGCTAATCTTGTAAATTTTTGTTGTTTTGTTTTAAGTTTTCTCAAATCTATCAGTTTTATTAAAAAATCATGCAATTTATAAAACTGATAACTTGAAATAATTCTAAATCTATGAAGTTGACAAATTTTCAGTGTTAACTAAATCGGCAAAAATCACATAATTCAAAACTCAACTAGATTGACAAAAATGCCAGACATTGAAATTATTGACAACATTTTCAAAATTGTCATAATTATCTTGAATTGTTAATTCGACCGATTGTTATTTTACCCAATGTTGATTTCACATTCCTTGTTTTCTTCACTTCAGAGGTCTAACCGGGCAAACATCACATTACAGACTCCGATAGGACCAATATTTTTTAAACAAACACCAATTATATGTTTTCAATTTCTCTAATAGTGACAACAACGACAAAAATTCGAAAAAAATGGTTTAGTACTCAAAAATCAGAAAAAGATGAATGTTTCATAAAATTAAAAAAAAACAAAAATCACAAAAAATAGCTAAAAATTGATGAAAAATGACAGAAATAATTACATACAAAACAAGAAAAGTTCTAAATGCATCAGAAACATGATAAAACGAAAATTACTAAAAATGATTGAAAATTGACTAGAAATTACGTTGGTGATTAAAATGGATTTTTGAAAAAAAAGTTGAGAAGGAAAACCGTTCGATTTTAGCTACATTCGATTTTAGCAACATTCGATTTTATAAACACAAAATGTTCGAGCGTTTTACCAAAAACGAAAGGGTTCCACAGTGGTGACAACCTTCCAGATTTTTTCTGGACTTGTTCCAGACTTTTCGGACTTTTGCCAGACATTTTCTTAGGTTTCCAGACTTCCAGACTTTGTCATTTCTTCCAGAAATTTCCAGACATTTCCAGACTTTTAAGTTTCAACATGCATTTTTTGACAAAACTGTAATTCAGACCCCGTTCGTTTTTGGCAACATTCGATTTTGGCAACATTCGATTTTGGCAACATCCGATTTTGGCACATGTGCCAAAATCGAACGGTTTTTAGAATCAACATAACCTTTTAATTTTAGTTATAACAGGACCAATTTAATTTAGACAAACGCCATAAATACGTTTTTATGTTCTGAAATGGTGATGAAATGTAACAATAAAAACAAAATTTTTTTTTTAAATTTATTAAGTACTCAAAAATGACAAAAACATGAAAAATTCAAAAAGTTAATAAACAAATTCAATCAAAAGACTGAAAATGACAAAAAACAACTCAAAAATGACGAAGAACGACAAAAACAGCAAATATGACAAATGAAAACAAACATTATAAACAAAACAAAAAAGTGGAAAATGCTTCAAAAACATGATGAAAAAAATTTAAAAATGACTTCAAATGGTCGAAAATTGATCAAAAATAACGTGTTTGATAAAAATAACAGTTTTTTTTAAAATAATAACTAAAAGAAAAGTTGAGAAAAAAAACCGTTCGATTTTGGCAACATTCGATTTTGGCAACACAAAATGTACGGGCGTGTTGCCAAAATCGAACGGGGTCTGTAATTCAAAACTTTCGTTTCAAAATGGTAGGGAATGATTCAAATAAGGGAACATCCATAAATGACGTAGCTTTTTTTACGAGTTTTTATAACCCCCCCTCTCCCCTCGTAGCATTTCGTAACAAAGTCATAGACCCCCCCTAGATAATAACGTAGCTTTAATAAACCCCCCCCCCCATTTGTAAAAATCGTTTTTTAATTTTTACTTTTATTATCAGCATTTTACAAGAATAATACAAAAAATTACAAAAAAGGGAAAACGGGCTTATGATATAGCTCAGTTGGCAAGTCTGTTGTCTCCTGAGCCAATGTCCGCGAGTTCGAGCCCAAGAGTAAACATCGAACACAGTTGTACCGGATAAGTTTTTCAATAACGATCCGCCAACTGTAACGTTGATAAAGTCGCGAATGCCATAAAGATGGTAAAACGACTATAATCGAAAAAAAAAAAAAGGGAAAGAAGTTATAAATGGAAGTTTAAAAAAGCATATCAATCAGTCAAAAAAAAAATCAAGCTACCTTTCAACAAACAGGATAGCTAGTAAGTTTTCAATCAGTTACGTCGGTCCAAATTATCTCCATTCGGGATTCCAATAAAATCTTTGGGCGGCTTTCCTCCATCGTCTGTTCGGCTGGAATAATTGCATCTGCGATGTCAGCTGCCTCCACCCATTCTCTATCGTTCTCCGGAGTGGTGACCAGCACTTCGTGTCCTCTTTTGCCTACAATTCGTTTTGGACGAATCTTTTTATCCGAGACTGGGGCCTTGTGAATTTTGCTATGCTCCTTTTGGAAAACATTAGAAGCAAAATATAAATTGCGTTTCTTGTATGTACGCTCCTTGATACGCTTGAAAACAGTACATGTTCAGACTAGATTGAATTATGCATAATTTTGCTCAATTTTGATATTTTTTTATATTTAATTAAAGCTACGTAGCTTTACTTGAACCCCTACCCCCCCTCTCGTCACACATCGTCACACAAAGTCAAACTCCCCCCCTCCCCCTCAAATGCTACGTCATTTATGGATGTTCCCTAAGTAATTGAAGAGTGAGGAGTGTCACGAAGGTAAAACAGGAAGTAGTAGCGCCAACACCACCACAATGGTCTCAGACAGTGATAGTGTATAGCATGTGTGATTATCATCAAGTATTGAACATTATTCCCTACACAGCAATATTGCAATCTGGCGACCAAAAAAAAAATAAATAAATAAAAAAGGTCGTCACCTGTAAAGTTAGCCATCCAGACTTTTCCAGACAATTCCAGACTTTTATTTTTAAATCTTCCAGACATTTCTGAAAAACAGTTGGCAACTCCGGTTCTGTATTTGAACACGTGGTTGGGTAAATTGAATTCTTAATTTTTATTTTTTAGTTACTCCAATATGAGTTCAATGAGATTATACTTATTTAAAAAATAATCATAGAGAAGGATCATACAGGATAGGGGCCGTCCATAAATGATGTCACGCGTTAGGGGGGGGGGGGGGGGCACTCCATGAAGTAGTGCCGCATCCATTATTGATGTAAACGAGACATTATCAAATGCTCCTTCTATGTCTAGAAATGCTCCTAGACATGATTCTTTCTGTGAAAAACTATTTTCAATATTATGTACTACGTTGTGCAGAAGAGTTAATGTTGATTTTCCTGTTTGGTATGCATGTTGTGTCGCATTAAGCGGATGTTGGACAAGGCATTCTTGCCTGATATGATGATCAATTAAACGTTCAAGTGCTTTTAATAGAAATGAACTTAGACTAATAGGACGAAAGCTTTTGGCTTCGTCGTATGATGATCGTCCCCCTTTAGGGATGAATTTCACGGCTATCTGCCGCCAAAGTTTAGGAATATATCCATGAGCAAAACTGCTTATCATTATTTTTCTTAATATGTGTTTGAAATGATCGAAACCTTTTTGAAGCAAAACTGGAAATAAACCGTCACTTCCAGGAGATTTGTATTGAGCAAAACCATCGATTGCCCATTTGATCGATTCTGTAGTAACTATTTTCCGAGCAAAATGCAAGGAATCTAGACTTCCAGAAAAGAACTCAGGCTCTATCGATGAATCTTGATCAACACATCCTGGAAAGTGAGTATTGAATAGACAACTTAATGTTTCTTCGTCGTTTGATGTATAATCACCACTAGGGGTTTTAAGATATGAAACCTGATAATCTTTTGATTTGGCTAAGACTTTATTTAACCTACTTGCTTCGTGCAAGCTTGAAATGTTTGTGCAGTAGCTCTGCCAACTTGAGCGTTCGGCAGCTCTTGTTGCTTTCCGGTAAGCTCTGCGAGCCAACTTGAAAGCATCAAAACCTTCCGTGCGCCTTCGGTTCCAAGAGCGTCTGCAGTTTTTTCGTAATTTACTGAGATCTGAGTTCCACCATGGTGTACTGTTTTTGTTGAATTTCAACGTTCGTAAGGGACACGCTTCTTCATAAGAATTTAAAATAATTTCGGTGGTTTTTGCAACCACTTCATCCAACTCAAGAGGAGTAGTAATTTCAGGTGTATATCCATGAAATTTAGTAGCAAGATGCTCCAAATATAGGTCCCAATTAGTTGTTCTTGGGTTCCTGAATGTAATTGTTTCTAAAAACTCACCTGAGTGATCAAAATAGATAAACCTGTGGTCAGAAATCGATTCTTCGTTAGGCACATGCCAATTTGAAATTTCCTGAGAAATTGTTCTAGAACAAAGTGTGATGTCAATCACCTCTTCTCTGTCACACCTAACAAAAGTTGGTTTATTTCCTACATTTAGAATTTCCAAATCAGTGCTGCTTAAATATTCCATTAAATTTAAGCCTCTCAGATTGATATCTGAGCTACCCCATACAAAATGATGGGCATTGGCATCACAGCCAATTACAAGAGCTATATTTTGTGATTCACAGAATGAAATGACATTTTTTAAATCATCCGTAGGGGATGATTGTTCATATGGTGAGTATGCTGAACAGTAGACGTATTTTCTATCAGGCAGCGAAACCTGAACGACGCAAATATCTCTTGTTGTTAGATTGGGTATAAGTGTTGCATTTAAAGAATTGTTTATCAATATACATGCACGAGGCATTATTCGGGCATTAGTCATTCCAATTACACTGAACACAGTAAAGTTTGGTTTGAGCAAATTCCCTAAGTAAAAAGTTCCATTTCGGAAATAGGGTTCTTGGACCAAGGCGATTGATGCAGTTCCATTAAGGATTAAACGACATAATTTCAGTGTAGCGGTTCTTTTGTGCTGCAGATTTATCTGTGCAACCTTAATAGAAAGCATTTCGATCAAAGAATTCCACACATATTTCCATCACACACAAGAACCACTGCACCTTCATATCAACGCATGAAGCGGGGTATCCCTTACAGGATGAAAATTTAAAAATCGTGTGTATAATCTGAATCCCACGAGTTGCCAGGAAAAATACGGCCCTTTGCACCAGTGCCTGGCTATAGTGCAGACCTTAACAACGTTCTGCTTAAGATAGGATTATTATACACCCTCCTACCCCCACTTTGGGGCCCGCAGGCACAGAACCACCTTGAAGCGGGTGTTTACAAAATTTAGGAGAATACAACTCGTGCATGCGCATTAATAGCAATAAGCACAATTGGTGAATCCTCCCTGAAGAAACTTGGCTTGGAACCAAGCCAAGGTTCCCCCCTCCCAATGTGATAGTCGCATTTGAAGAATGACTAACGCATATGGGAAGTACTGGATAAGTCGCCTTTTACGACGTGGACCAGTATCCCAGTGGTAGTATTCTACAAGCCGCCACCACACAGCAATCGAGAACTATTGACTAGCAAACGAGAACTACTGTCAATAGAAAATTCCCAACGAAGAAACGTACGACACGCATCATTATTTCGTCTGTCGGCTTCGCTCTCTGCCCGAATCACCACCCACCGTACCTACTCGGAGAGCAAACAAACACGTTTTGCGGGACGAGGTGCTTGTATAGTTCTAGAAATTCAGGAATGATTTTATGTTTATAATTTTCATATTTTTGTGAAATCTCACAGCGTAAATTGCAGCACCTCACTAGAATGAAGATTAAATGTGCTTTCCAATGAATATACTCTTGGTTGGTCCAAACAAAGTAAAAGCACTGATAATCCGGATACAACATGACGGTGGATCACAAAAACAGATGAAATTTCAATTTGTAAAAAAATCGCGCAAAGTAGTGAACTTTGAAAAATTCCAGTAAATTCAATTTTTGTTGCATCAAAAATCTAAAGACAGCAAAATGTTGGAATTTTAATACATTTTGTTGTTTTTTTTTTTCAAAACTCTACCATCGCTCAAACAGTATTTACTAGCAATCGAATGAAAAGTAGGTTTTTTAGACCTCTTTTTTGAACTTTTTGTGACCATTTCATTAAAAAAAATTTAAAAAAATATTTCTTGTCTTCATGATGTAGGCATTAACTTCAGCTTTCATATGCATAAGGCAAATATTTTTTTGGACGTGTAACATATAAACTACAGCAGTTTTCGTGAGGCATGTTTTTTCGGATTTTTTTTCTTTCATGCTGAATAACGAGAAAACTTGTAACTTTAGCTGTATATAATGTTCTAAACATATTTAACTGACATTACAAGGTTTCTATTGATATAAGTTTTATATGAAGTTCATAATAATTCAAACGACTTAAATAGATTTTACTTTTGTGGTGTCAAAATGACACCAAAAGTCGGAAAAGGGAGTTTTTTTGTCCAGGCTTCCAGGGTTCGTCCATAAAAAAAGTAAAGATGCAATATTGAAGAACTTTTGAATTCATTTAGGGTCCCCGAAGAAATTTTTGTATTTTGAAGCTTCTGAAAAAAGTTACAAGCCTTCAAACTTGCAATGGTGTCAAAATGACACCCTAATGCGGATGAGGGTTAAAGAGTTTCCGGTGCTTAAACACTAAAACTTACTTTCAAGATTGCCAGGAACAAAAGAAGCCGAAGCAAACCAGTTTATTTACCAAAAAATCTATTAACAAGGTTCGTGAAAACCCGAACGATAAATTTGCAGAAAACCGAATTTGATTAATGTTGTTTGTATATGTTTATAATGCTAACGCATTACACTTTAAATCACAAAACCTTTTAGTTCCTTTCGCTCATCGCTTTCTCTCATCAAATTTAAGGTTTTTTTTATATATCAAATGCATTATCATACTAAAAAAAATTTAAGATGCTTTAAAAATAGTTAATACTTATAACATTGAAAACAAATAATATCTCTAATGAATTAAAATAAAAAGCAAATTTTCCTCGTCCTATTTCATTTCAAACGTAAGTTTCAACAATGCAAAAAAAACCATGTTTCAGCGAAAGAAGCTACTTGGGTTAGAGCAAACTCTTTGCAGGAATGGCTGAGGATGTGTGAAATTTAAACTTTTTCCGAATTTGGCAACTTTTTTGGTCTAAGCTAGGGTTACCATACGTACTGTTTTAAGAGTACGTGTACTCTTGTTCGATAGAAAAATGAGCGTACTCTTCTTTTTGTAAAATCTTACGTAATGTACTCTTTTTTTATTAAAGACATTTTATCAGAGAAACGAACTTACTTCTTCCAGTTCTTAAGTTTTTGTTCCTATATGTACATTGCACGGCTCTTCAGTTTTATCTACTCTGTTGAGTTTTCCAACAGATGAATTAAAATGAAAAGTATCACTAATCGATTAAAATCTAAATTTTTCTTAAAAAACAAGTTTGCTATTCCATCAGCACTACTTTTCCATAAGTGAAATACAAAAGCTTCGAAAATTTAAAACCGCTTTTGAAAAAAGCTTCTGCCAAGCGTCGAAATAAACTGTGCTGGCAATCAGCACCTTTGAATATGCAATTAGCGCTCAAACAGTTGGCAAAGAGCACAACAGCAATTTGAACTCTATTTAAAATACAATATTTTTTCATGTTTGCGATGTTGTTATCTCTATCTCTTCGAATAATCCAACGCCCCTTTGACTTTTCAATAAAAATCTGCAAGAAAATGAACAAAAACAAAAAATGATACTTTCTATTCGTAAAATTATTTTTTGATAAGTCATAATTGTCAGGTAAATCACATAACTAGCAACTTATTGTCACTATTTAAATTTAAATTTCCTGGTTTCTCCCGTTTCTCTCAAATATTTTGAAATGTGATTTCAACGTACTCTTTTTGGCGTTGAAGGATATGGTAACCCTAGTCTAAGCAGTATTTTTAGCTCAACTGAAGATGTTTTTTTCTCAAATTGAAAATGATATTAAGGTACGTAGGTTTTGATATGACGTTTTGTAAAATGCTTACTTTTTTGTGTTTGTCACTTTATTTTTGTGCTACAAATTTGTTACGCCTTTTTGGTGGAAGACCTCAAAAGCAAAGCCATATCTTAAGCGTCGTTTTATGCGATTGCAGTCTCATGTATCCTATCTCAGGTCTCTTGTCTCTGAGTAGCATGTCTTCTGTCTCATGTCTTAGGTTTCAGATTTCATGTCCAAAGTCTCAAGTCTCATGTGTCAGGTGTTCCGATGGCATGGATCGATAGCAGCAGACCTTAATTCGATAGAATTAAAACTTGCTTCATTTAAAATTGGAACAAACTTTTGCTCATATTGTGGCGCTCCTGGTGGACGGGTTTGAAAGTTCTTGGCACCCACGAGTCGGGAATTTTGTCAGCTTCACGTATGTATTTTTGACCTTCCGCAAATCGACAATCAACATGGAAGCCGAAAGAAGGGTACAAATTTTCAACAGTTTTTTTTTGGAAAATCCATCGTGACTGCATCTGGGCTAACAAAAACAGCTGAAATTGCCCAGAAATACCGTATGGCGCGTTATCAAACGGTATAAGGAAACATTGACGACGATTCGAAAGCCTCAAGCTAATCGTCAGAGTGGAAGTTTCGACCGGAAACTACGTGGTATGATTTTGAAGACGATTAAGAGGAATTCCAATCTGTCGGACCGTGATTTGGCCAGAAAATCCGGGGCTGCCCTTTGAACCGTGAGGGGAATTAGACTCCGGGAAGGAATAAAACCGGATCGAGCTAGCAAATTGGACCATGAAACAGAGGAGTGGCCAAAATCCGTTCTCGGAAGCTATACGATCAGATGTTGACCAAGTTCGACGGGTGTCGTCTTCTGATGGACGATGGAATCAATGGCAAGAATGACTTCGGGTATGTCCCAGGTCATAAATTTTATTCGGCAACTTGAACAAAAATTTATGATTTGGCAGGGTACTTGCAGCTAAGGCAAAAAAAAAAGAAATTTTTCGTTATAAAAAAGACAATGGCGTCGGAACTATACCAAAAAAAGAGTGTCTCCAAAATTAACTTCGCCGTTCATTCGATCCCACGACCATCCCGTGATGTTTTGGCCAGATTTGGCAAGCTGTCCTTAAAGCAAAAAGGTTCAAGAATGGTATACAGAAAAAGGGTTAAGTTTATTTCGAGGAGACTCAAGGCAAAGGGAAAGGTTGTCAAAGACATTAATCAGATGAAGACCTGGTGGAATAAGATAGCTAAAACGATAGACAAAGAAGGTGTGGGCCGCCTAATGAGCCGTGTTTTAGGAAAAACCCAAGAATTCCTTCGAAACCGTAAAAAATAATTTTATCCATATTTTACCTTTAAAGTATGGAGAAAATGCTACATTTGTATAAAAAAAGATCTACAACCCAATAATAAATAACTGAAATACAGGCAATTGTTTTTGTTCCAATTCTAAATGAAGCAAGCTTTAAAATCTGCACTGACATATTACCTAGATTTAATAAAAAGGATTTTCCGACTTATACATTGACTTAGGTCTCTCAAGACCTCTGACTCTGGCCCCAAGGGCTGCTGATTTTGTTACCGTCTCCGCTGGTGGTGAGCAGGGAAAAAAAATCGAATCAAGGACTGACTTTTGAAAAAAAAAAACCTTTTCATGTCCGAGGAAAACCGATGTTTTTATCGCCGTAAAAGTGCGTAGCTCTCAGATCACGAAGTCTTAAGACTCAGGTCTCAAGTCTCGGGTATCATATCTCTGTTTCAAGTCTCGTGTCTCTTGTCTCATGGTTTAGAACTCAGGTTCTGGTTCCATGTCTCATGTCTGAAGCCCCATATCATAGTTCTCATGTCACAGATATGAATCAACGCTAAAACCCTTTTTTGACGGTTGTATCGTTGTATCGTGCAATTTCAATCGGAAAACTATTAAGGTCTAAACATTTTTAGAACATACTTTTATTCGTAATAATTTCCGTTATACAAAGGGTGTTTAAAATTTCGAACTTTTTTTAAGTTTGCATCGGTTATCACCGTGCTGGTTGGTAACTTTTTTAATTCCATATTGATATTTTCCTTCTTGTTGACACACATAAAAGTGTATCCAAACAAGCAGAGAATTTCGTTAAACCACGGACCATTTAATAAATTTACGACTTCGGCAGCTCCCTTGGAGCGAAGCCTAAATCATCCAGTCAAGTACCAATGTAATTAGGCGCTAAAACATCAATTCTTGTCAAACCATTTCATTCGCTGAACCGTTCGTTCGTTTGTTTGCTGATGTTTACGAGTTTGAATGACTCTGGCGTGGCTGGGCCACAACTTTTTTCCGGACTCAAATTGCGGGGTTGCAGGCTTCAGGCTGTGGCCCTTGGACGTAAGTAAAGTCGAACGAAGTTTACCCAAGGATGGTGTAAACGGGTAAACATGTACATTTATTCACTGAAAACATCTAATTATTCATTTATGCAAATCCACATACACAGAGCCGTTTCTGGTTTGAATCCACTTTTCGTTTTCTTTCGTTTCCCCCTGCCGGAATTGTGTTGCCATGAGCAGTGTATTTTTATACTTATGTCTCCGCCGGCTTTTCACCACCGCACAGTGTACTCTACATCTTAGTTTTCGCTTTGACCGGATTCTGGAAATATGTTTATCCTCCCCAGGAAGTCGAAGGGGGATTTGTAGGGAAGGGGGGCTGAATAAGTAAGGTATATATTTGTAAGCCCACGCGCGACGATTCCGATCGGTGGTCAATTGTACTGAGCCCTCACACTTCAGTCGGGGCTTCTGGGGGCAAAATCCAGGCCAAAACACTCGAGGACCCCCTGCCCTCAAAGTTACAATTCAATCCGATAGAGAGAATATGTGCAAATTTTACCTTCCTATCGCTCTTTGCGGTGTCCCAGGATATCCTCGACGCTGTACTCGAACTCATATGCATAAATCAGTTTAATTAATTACTGTTACATGTACAGAGGGAGTTTTATTCTGCTGCTTTCCTCTTTTTTTCTTTGAGTGTCACCTGTTTGCACTTTTGTATTTGTTTTTTTTTGTCAGTTCTACGGCTTGAATCTTGAAGTGGTGTTGATGATCTGAAAATTTTAGACTTGTACTGTCAAGAAAGTTTCTTAGTATAGATTCTAAAATTAGTATAGATTATAAAATTCCTAAATAAGATAATTTCAACTTAAAAAGTTCAAAGTAAGAAGGCAGAGCATTTAGTCATGCCTCGTTTTAACAATTTCTAGTACTAAACCCAGTTTAGACCCTAGAAGCAAAAAGTGAGCTACAGTAACGAATCCGTTCAAACAAATGCTGTTAGAAAATTCGCAATTTTCTCCTGCAGAAAAATCGAGGCTAACGAGGCCCAACATCTGTCAGAACTCTTTGGGCTGCATTTTCTTGCAAAACTAAGTAGCACACAGAAATTCGCCCAGGTTGAGTGTGGGCGGCATGCATCCCGCGCCAAAAAGGGGGTCGATCGTGTCCGACCAGCCGGCGCTCTCCCTCGGTTGAAACATTGCTTCGATTAATTTAATTTCATACAATTAAAAGAGCAACGGGAGGTGCTCAAAACATGTAATTTGGTGCTATCGGCGAGCGAGAATCGGATAGAAATTGAAATATTTACATGCAATTGGAATAGCTTTGCTGGCCTCATGACGGTGGTGAACTGAAAAGGAAAGACTCGAAATCGGAACTCGGAACACCAGAAGAGTTGTTATTTCTCTGGAGGAACTGTTCTGCCGGTTCCGAACAGGCCTGTAGTTAGATTAAATATAGAACTACCATCTAACAGAAGTGCTGAAGCGTATAATTTGCGTGGCATTTGTTTGCAGCTCGGATTAGGAAAACGCTAAAATTCTTTACTACGGTTCTAAACTTCTTCGGATAACTATTTATCTACTTATTAATTAGGCTGGGTCATTCTGCCGAAAGTCGTTAGGTTATCCACCCGAAGACAGTTCCGTCGAAACGACGCAAGATGGGAAGGATGTTTGGGCGAATGGTCGTTAGGCCGGAAAATGGTCGGTTGTATGTCTGGCCGATTGGACATTCCTTAAATGAACATCAAACTGAATGATCAGTGGGTCGAATGATCGTTAGGCCGAATGATTCTTAGAGGTAATGGTGCAGTAGTGCGAATCAAATGCCGAGGTAACAGAATTCCTACAACTAAAATTCATTAGGTCTAACATCCATTCGACCTTATATCTGTTCGGCTGATAATTATTCGGTTAAGTTACGATCATTCGTTTTAACGTCCTACCGGAATATCCTACATTGGGCTTGATGAGCATTCGGGCTAACATACATTCGTCCAAATGTCCCAATGGTTCTTTTGTCCTATGTGGCCGAACTTTTAATCGGATCTCTGGTTGAAAATCCCGTGAAACAAAAGGATCTCTGGTTAGAAAACTGCGCATACGTCGCACATTGTGCTGACTAAAGGACAAAAGTCAAAAATATTACTTTATCAAACCTAAAATCCAACTTTACCAATCGATTGTAAAGAGGTTGGAGTCTCTTTAACGAACATGCTTTTGACATAATTATGTCTCCTTCACGCGCAGGATTGATTAAAAGTTGATGCACGAAGAAGGTACGAAGTTTTTTTTTTCGAAAACAATGACTGTTTTTGAAGCTTTTGTTTACCGTTGACAAGTTTTGCAGCCAATTCAAATTCTTCGTTTTACAAGTTGAAAATTTAAACTAAATGCATGCCGTGTAGTATTTTTTAAGCGAAAACAAGTGAAAACAAATTTGTGTCACAAGACGTCACTACCATTTTAAATTCAAATGCCAGGGGTTTTTACCCCGAGCAACTACTATGCTTGCTGGAATGCGGTTATTTGTCAAATTTTATTTTTTTCCTTTTTTCCATTTTTTTTTTAAATTTTTTATTCTTTTTTTATTTGTGTTATGTTTTGTCATTTTTGTCATTTTTGTCATTTTTGTCATTTTTGTCATTTTTGTCATTTTTGTCATTTTTGTCATTTTTGTCATTTTTGTCATTTTTGTCATTTTTGTCATTTTTGTCATTTTTGTCATTTTTGTCATTTTTGTCATTTTTGTCATTTTTGTCATTTTTGTCATTTTTGTCATTTTTGTCATTTTTGTCATTTTTGTCATTTTTGTCATTTTTGTCATTTTTGTCATTTTTGTCATTTTTGTCATTTTTGTCATTTTTGTCATTTTTGTCATTTTTGTCATTTTTGTCATTTTTGTCATTTTTGTCATTTTTGTCATTTTTGTCATTTTTGTCATTTTTGTCATTTTTGTCATTTTTGTCATTTTTGTCATTTTTGTCATTTTTGTCATTTTTGTCATTTTTGTCATTTTTGTCATTTTTGTCATTTTTGTCATTTTTGTCATTTTTGTCATTTTTGTCATTTTTGTCATTTTTGTCATTTTTGTCATTTTTGTCATTTTTGTCATTTTTGTCATTTTTGTCATTTTTGTCATTTTTGTCATTTTTGTCATTTTTGTCATTTTTGTCATTTTTGTCATTTTTGTCATTTTTGTCATTTTTGTCATTTTTGTCATTTTTTTCATTTTTGTCGTTTTTGTCATTTTTGTCATTTTTGTCATTTTTGTCATTTTTGTCATTTTTGTCATTTTTGTCATTTTTGTCATTTTTGTCATTTTTGTCAATTTTGTCATTTTTGTCATTTTTGTCATTTTTGTCATTTTTGTCATTTTTGTCATTTTTGTCATTTTTGTCATTTTTGTCATTTTTGTCATTTTTGTCATTTTTGTCATTTTTGTCATTTTTGTCATTTTTGTCATTTTTGTCATTTTTGTCATTTTCGTCATTTATGTCATTTATATCATTTTTGTCATTTTTGTCATTTTTGTCATTTTTGTCATTTTTGTCATATTTGTCATTTTTGTCATTTTTGTCATTTTTGTCATTTTTGTCATTTTTGTCATTTTTGTCATTTTTGTCATTTTTGTCATTTCTGTCATTTCTGTCATTTTTGTCATTTTTGTCATTTTTGTCATTTTTGTCATTTTTGTCATTTTTGTCATTTTTGTCATTTTTGTCATTTTTGTCATTTTTTTCATTTTTGTCATTTTTGTCATTTTTGTCATTTTTGTCATTTTTGTCATTTTTGTCATTTTTGTCATTTTTGTCAATTTTGTCATTTTTGTCATTTTTGTCATTTTTGTCATTTTTGTCATTTTTGTCATTTTTTTTGTCATTTTTGTCATTTTTGTCATTTTTGTCATTTTTTTCATTTTTGTCATATTTGTCATTTTTGTCATTTTTGTCATTTTTGTCATTTTTGTCATTTTTGTCATTTTTGTCATTTTTGTCATTTTTGTCATTTTTGTCATTTTTGTCATTTTTGTCATTTTTGTCATTTTTGTCATTTTTGTCATTTTTGTCATTTTTGTCATTTTTGTCATTTTTGTCATTTTTGTCATTTTTGTCATTTTTGTCATTTTTGTCATTTTTGTCATTTTTGTCATTTTTGTCATTTTTGTCATTTTTGTCATTTTTGTCATTTTTGTCATTTTTGTCATTTTTGTCATTTTTGTCATTTTTTTTGTCATTTTTGTCATTTTTGTCATTTTTGTCATTTTTGTCATTTTTGTCATTTTGGTCATTTTTGTCATTTTTGTCATTTTTGTCATTTTTGTCATTTTTGTCATTTTTGTCATTTTTGTCATTTTTGTCATTTTTGTTATTTTTGTCATTTTTGTCATTTTTGTCATTTTTGTCATTTTTGTCATTTTTGTCATTTTTGTCATTTTTGTCATTTTTGTCATTTTTGTCATTTTTGTCATTTTTGTCATTTTTGTCATTTTTGTCATTTTTGTCATTTTTGTCATTTTTGTCATTTTTGTCATTTTTGTCATTTTTGTCATTTTTGTCATTTTTGTCATTTTTGTCATTTTTGTCATTTTTGTCATTTTTGTCATTTTTGTCATTTTTGTCATTTTTGTCATTTTTGTCATTTTTGTCATTTTCGTCATTTTTTGTCATTTTCGTCATTTTTGTCATTTTTGTCATTTTCGTGATACGCCAAATAAACCAAACATCTGTTATAAAAGTGTTGCGTTGAATTGATGAGATTGGCTGACGGATTTGTACTTTTTCTTTACCTAAAATGCAGCTTAGGACCGAGGAAATGCCCACAAGCATACACTTCAGGTCCGTTTTCCTTTCTGCATACTACATACGCTGGGTGATCTCATTTCCTCAGACTCAAGTGGGATTCTTATCTCCCCGGCACGATCGATTAGAACCAACTGATGCAGTTGCAACACCCTTCTAGTTAATAGTGCCGATCCGTGTTTTGGTGGGCTTTACACAGTCCAAAACGTCTCATCGAAGCGCTGCAACATTGAAGTTCACTGCAAAATAACCGGGGAAAGAAGATCATTCCAGGTGTTGTTGTTGTTTGACCACTGCCGTTACATGCCCACTGAAAATAGGATGTAGGTTTGCATTCATGTTGAAAAAAAAGAGTTCGAAACCTAATAAAAACACTTTCATGCAAGCGCTTTTACTAGTTTGAAATTTGTTGCAGTCGAGATTGGCTCGGTAGATAAGAAGCGACTTCGGTCTCGTTGGGTGGACCCCATTGATGGATACATACTTTGAGGAACACGTACTTACATATGCATTCAACAATGCCTGGCAATAAGCACTCCCACGGATATCGGTTGATCGGTTTCGAATTGATCGATCATTAAATTTATTGATACTTGGAGCATAGAGAACATAAGCTGAAACAACAAAGACTGAAGGGTGGAATAAGATAATTCATGTCTGGCCTGAAGCAGTTGTCAATATGTCTGAAACCTTCAACAGACATATGTCGCCACTGGTAAAAACGAAAAGATTTGCAAGAATTGTTTTTAGAGTTGCAAAAATAGTTTGAATTGAAACTTTTTTTAACAATAAGAAAAGTAACTTGAAATTTGGACGTAATTTTTGTTGTACTTTAAAACATTGAATCCTTCTTCCTTAGAAATATTTGAACGAACAACACTAAATACTTGTTGATGGTACTTGTTGTGGTCCTACGTGTGATGTTTCCAAACGAAAAATTTTTGTTAGAAACATGGCTGATGTAAACGTTGTTGTCACGAAAGCCTGCAGCATCCATTTCAAACTCTAGACAGGCAGCTTGTCGCGCAGATGTATCCTCAACCTGGCTAGCTGCTTGCTTAAAAATATTGCAACCAGACGCTGCAGCTTACTTACTTCATTGACGAAGCGAGAGCGTGCGAGGGCGTCAATGCATGTAATATAGATCAAAATTCAAATGAGATTATGTACGGTGGTTGAATTAATGAAAACGACACACAGAACCGAATCATGTGGTAAGGAACCTTCCCGAGTAAGGGGGGATGATGCCTTTGGGATCTTAACGATGCTGTGAAGGTGTTTTTATTACTCTTTACTTACCAAAAGACATAATGCAGACTTTAGACCAGAGACCTAGAAGAAAAAATGAAAAAAAAAAACAAACACACATTAGAGATGAGGTAGTTCCGATAGCGCTATTAGCACTCTGTCGAGCCCGGGGTAGACAGATAGCAATTTAGCATATTTATGGTCAATTACAACTGTGGCTCCAAATTGAATGGAAGCATGAAAATAACGCCATTTGTTGGTGTTGGCTAAAATTGATTTTAATAATATGCAACAGTCATTATCGCGATTAGGCACACGTTTGGGACCA
>NW_026598099.1:55000-58322 GCF_029784155.1 Uranotaenia lowii
TATGAGCTAGTCGATTAGGTACACGCTCATTTATATTTAACCATTTTTGAATGAAAAATAACCGTTTTCTGTTTTTTTTTCTGCAGAACTGCCAATATGGTTATTTTTCATCAATATTTTAAGGAACTATTTCAACCATATTTCTAGTTTTCGGGTATTAAACGAAAAAGAATGAAATGAATGTAATTATTATCGCACAAGGTAGTTATCATTTTCTAACATTCTATTTAAAAACAGTGACTTTAAAAATTCCGAAATTTCTCATGGTTAGAAAAAAACCATATTTGAACTTCTCTCCCATAAGTCATTCTATTGATTCTCAAAGAGAAGTCATAAAAAAACATAACGTGGGAAAAGGTCAAATATGGTTATTTTTCAACCAAATATGGTTAAATTAAAAATAGCGTGCAGTACCGAGTCGTGGTAAAAATGGCATCGGCGAATTGAATTAGAAGAAGAAGAAAAATAGTAAAACTCTTCCACTCATCCTACTAACTATTGTAGGGGATAAACCATAAGGTAGAAACGCAAAAGAAAATGGGACCAAAGTTGCCGAAAAAAAATTCTGTGTTTTTTAGAAAAAAAAATTCTGACTTTCTGGAATTCTACCCAAAACAAGACCGATTTTGTTGAAAAAAGTATCAATTCACCAAACTGTCCAGATTTTCGTCCCATCGAGAAATATTGGGCAATAGTTAAGGGCAAACTGAAGAAATGTGGCAGAACTATGAAAAAACCCGCTCAAATGGAAAAGTGGTGGAACAAGATGGCGAATGAGGTTATCAGCAGTACTGTGCAGATGGGTGGTATCACAAAAAAAGTTCGAAAATTCATCCGAAAAGCTGACGAATGATTTTTTTGTATTTTTTTTCCTTTAAGTGCAATAAAAACCCTAAAAAATGACATTTTTACTTTTGTTGTACGTTATTTCTTTGCGGAGAAATGATCTATTTTATCCGCCCAGATTCTATGTGAAACAGACTTCAGCTGTCGACTTACATCTTGTTGAGGGAGGTTTTTGTTCTATGTAGGTTTTAAAAGGGGATTTCTTGTTTGGAGTAACAATAAATACATCGAAAATCGTTGTGTATGAGAATAGGTCATTCCATTAACATATCAATAAGCGGAAATCTTTTAAGGATATGATAACTAGCATCTTAAAAATGCTAAAATTACGAACCCACAGAAAGAAAACTATGTATTCCGTGACCACGATTCGATCTCATGACCGTTGGCTTAGAATACTCTAGGTCACGGGCGGGTGTCAGTTAAATAAAAAGTGAGTCACAATTTCAAAAACCAATCAAATCCTTAATGTGAGTTGCTCAAATTAACTAGAAATTGAATCGAACTCCGCTGTTTTATTGTCCTTTTTCCAATAACAGGAAATATACCAAAAGGGCCGACTCGAGTGTGGTCTTTTGGTTTCTACACCTTGAAGACTATGACCTACACTCTACTACACTCTACAGACCGATCTTAACCCATTCATTCACGTTTATGCAAACGAGTGCCATGCGCCGGCTGACATTTCCCACTGCAACCCGTCAAGCTGCCAAGGGTTCTCCCGAGTTCATGAATGGCCATAAGTCACCGGGAGTCGTGGGCGATCTGGCCAGGCAGCTGGCGTCTATTGGTAATGCCATCAATAATTGCCGAGACACCGGGATAATCCCGTTTCAGGGTGCCAAGTGCAGCATCTTCCCTAGGGGGCAGCAGCAGCCGGTCGGTCATTTCCATTTGCAAAACCGGCCACAATCTAGTTACTAGGAGCGACTGGATGCGACCGGGGTGGAATCGGTTGATTTATTAGTACAATGATTTATTCGCAGCTCCTTAAACGGGAACAGTTTTCTCCGCCATTCACGCGCCGTGGCCAGTTCGACGACTCAAGAGGCTACCTTAGGCCCAGCGGACGACGGAACAACCTAGACGACATGCCTTTTCCCAGATGCCATTTTTTCGCATGACTCTAGATTATATGGCCATTTTATTAGCCGTTGTAAATCACGCGCCCGGGGTACCATAAAATGATTAATAAAGCCCGGGATATCTCTTTCCGCTGCCCGGGGCTAGTGTAAGAACTTAAACGCGAAGATTATGTGTAATTAAGGGGCAACTTCGACGTAGGGCTTCCACTCAGTCCCGTGTGCCTTTTTCTTCGTCCATTGACTCTCATCACCTCCGGAGTAAATTGAGTGCTAATTCCATTCGATGGAAGCGCGTGAAAACTGTCAACACGTATCGCCAGATTCATCTGAAATTAATCAGATATGGGGACGCACGGAGTGTTGGAGTTTTCTATTTAGCTCTCATTTGGTCCAACAGCAAAAGTTCACCCGCGGTTGATGTCTGTTTGTGATAGATTAGATTGAGCCATACCGGCGAGATGTTGACGAAGCTGTATGGGGCTGCAGTTAGCTTAATTGAATTTTAATTGCTACCACTCTCGCAAAATCGCAGCCAACCGATTACTTATCGTTCATTGCGATCCTTTGGCATGGCCGTATCTCACATCTCGGGAAATGGAGCAACATTCCTCGCCTTACAATTGGACTGGTCTTCCCGCGCCTCCATCCGCTACTTATGATGGAGATGACAAGTGATGAAAACGTTTCGAATTTTAGCCCCCCTCCCCTTTAATAATGTGAATCAATCAGCCTTACAAGATTGATATCAAATTCAATACGGTCGGAATTTACACTTTTTTTTCCCAAAAAAAAATTTAATAAAAAAAATCTATAGCGAAGTCAGCAAACACGCTTCATTCGTACATAACTTATTCAACCCTGTCAATACCTCTTTTTGAAAACCTACTCCCGCAAACCCGCGCTAATAAGACATTGAGTGCATTTTCTGCGTAGCTGGGCATGCGTTAATTATCCGGGCCCCGTTTAGCCACCTCGAGCCAGTTTCCGTAATGGCAGTTTTTAGTGAGATTGATGACCACCGTTCGAGGAGCGATGCTGGGAAATGCTGATGAGCTTAGCATTGGTTTGCGCTAGACAGGAAAGCCTATCGTTTACCGGAGCAATTGGCCCAAGCTATACGCGTTGACGCTGGCTGGCGAGTCGTCAATTCATCAAAGGTGAACGAGCTTTTGGTGCATTCATTAGATAGGGGAAGTCTAAGGTTTTCACTATAAAAGGAACTATCATTATTGCAAACATTTTTAACCATTATCCAAACCTGTGCAGTGTTTCAGAATGACTTAAGTCTTATTCGAAATTAAAAACTGTCCAATGCCTAAATATAAATTTTGTGGTAGTTTCTGAATGCATGTTTTGCATAAAAATTGTCGTTTGAAATCAACTTCCTTTAT